>NW_007253189.1:1111435-1153005 GCF_000164805.1 Carlito syrichta
GTGTGTGTGTGTGTGTGTGTGTGTGTGTGTGTGTGTGTGTGTGTGTGTGTACGCGCGCGCACACGTGCGCGCACATGTGTGTGTTTTAAGGGAAAATAGGCAAGAAGTGTTATAAGAAACAGAAAACGCCTATTGCTGAATCCTGGCTAATTGCTCCCTTTCAGGAGAGGCACTAAAGATGAAGCAGCCTTGCCTTTGTCGCATTCTGGTTCCTGCAGGTGCAAAGCAATGACTACTGTTAATGCATCCGAAATGGGCCATGCTGCATGTGATGAACAGGTAAACAGGTCTTGAGCTTCCAGGACTTTCAGCCTAGTGCTTTCCGTGAACTTCAAAACTGAATCAGAAAGAAAACAAAGAAGGTTCAATCTTAAAATCTGTGGTCCCTGCTGTCACTGGAAGTAAATATGAAGCACCTGAGGGAACTGGAGCCTATATTCAAAAGTTTGCATAAACCTGAATAGAGCATGGAGGTGGAAAGGGATGGCTGGAGATATTACAGAAAAATCAAAGGGAGAGAACCCTTTCAAAATATATTGAACGCTTCTACCACTCATCATTCAGGAAGAGTTCATGGAAGTCTCTAGCACTGCCATGTCCTATGTTGATATGAGTATAAACATTACTTCAAAATGATTCTTTTTTTCTTCACTTCTTTTTTTACTTTATTTTTATTATAAAGATGTGAGGTACAAGTCAGGATTAGGTACATAAGTAATGCATGTGCAGGTGAAGTTTGGACCTCCAACTGCTCCTCGCTTCCCCTGGTTTAGGATCAAGTATCCTTTGTATTATTATGTACTCCCCATTTCCTTCCTCCCCTAGCAGTGTCCCACAATTTTTGCTTCACTCTTTAAAAATTAACCGAAGTTGATTTATTTGGTCTAAATGGGTTGGCTTTGTCTTTCAGAATGTGCATGTAAAATGCATTCAAATAAAAGGTATCAGGCTGGGTGAGATGACTCACATCTGAAATCCCAGCACTTTGGGAAGCCAAGATGGGAGAGTTGTTTGAGCTCAGGAGTTAGAGACCAGTCTAAGCAACATAGTGAGATCTTGCCTCTACAAAAAAATCAGAAAATTTACCCTGGCATGATGGTGCATACCTGTAGTACCAGCTACTTGAGAGGCTGAGGCAGAAGAATTATCTGAGCTCAGGAGTTTGAGGTTGCAGTGAGTCACTGCACTCCAACTTGAGTGAGAGAGCAAGACCTTAACTCAAAAAATAAATAAATAAACTGGGCTCGGTGGCTCAGCCTGTAATCCTGCGCCTTTGGGAGGCTGAGGTGAGTGGATTGCCCGAGCCCACGTGTTCGAGATCCGCCTGGGCAGGCGAGACCTCATCTCTACCATGAATCAAAAATTAGCCGGATGTGGTAGCGCGAACCTGTAGTTCCAGCTATTTGGAAGGCTGAGGCGGAAGGATCACCGCAGGCCAGCAGGTCGAGGCTGCGGTGGCTGGGAGCGGCCACTGCACTCCATTCTGGGCGATAGAGTGAGATTCCAACTCAAAAAAAAAAGTCTAAATCTAACTCATCTTTGCTGCTGATTATAACTCTCACTTTTGTCTTGCTATTGTTCTGCAAACTAAATGTCTAAAAATTTTCTAATTGTAAATTATAAAATCACAAAATGAAATTTATCAAAATATTATTTTCCAATTTTACTCTTCTTAGTGCAGATAATTAGATGTCTGCCTCTTGATACTTTACTACAATCTGCCTTCAATTTTGAAAGTCTTTCAAGGCTACAGTAACTTATCAAGTTATACCATATGATACAAGAGGTATACACACAGCAGCCTTATACAAAGGCTCTACCTTTTGTTACAAAGTTTTGGCACCACTGTGAAAACACTTCATTCTCTTTCTACTTGATGCCAGCTGATATATATTTATTTTCATATATATCTCAGTATGCATTTCATTTGTTTTGTGCAATTTGAATGGAAAATTTCAAGAAAACAAAGATTTTCTGAAAAATTTGCACTTGCATACTTTTGTCTCATATAGTCACAGCAATCTCTTTAATGTCCCCTAAGAGGGGACATCAGAGTGGTTTGCTATGATTTACAACGTCCCTCAGAGGGGACACCAGCGTGCAAAGGGTTAAACTCCTGGTTCAACCATGAGCCAACTGCTTTTGCCAATAGTGATTGTGAGAATTCTAGTCAAGTTTGGCAACGAAGTATCAATGATACAGGTGTGAAGAACTGGGGCTTGTGACCATTGCTATGCTTTTTTGAACTAGAATAATTAAAATGCACCATTCTGGCCTGGTGCAGTGGTTTGCACTTCTAATCTCAACACTTTGGGAAACCAAGGTGAGGACTGTTTGAGGCCAGGAGTTTGAGACCAGCCTGGACAACATAATAGCGAGACTCCATCTCTACAAAAAACAAAACAAAACCAAAAATCAAAACAAACACACTATTCTTGGAATACAAATTTGGTTAAACAGGTAGCCATGAAAGACCTGGAAGATGGGAATTACAGAAAATAAAAATTATAAAGTGAAAATCATTGAGTACTATATAGAAAAAGTCACAAAAATACTTCAGAGCTCCCCCTCCCCCCATCTTCTGGTTGAGTTTCAGGGCAGAGTAAAATTTTAAGTGTCCTCACATACCTTTGAGCACTCTACCCTGATGTAGAACATGATTTTGGACCCTAAGTAAGGAAATTTAAATATGATGCCATTCTTCCCATCTTAAATAAGCCCTTCTAGTCTTGCCCTTTAACCCATTATTTCTTGCCTTTTTCAGGATCAAAGCTTTGAAAAGAAGTCATCTACATTTGGTACCTACTTCTTTTCTCATTCCCATTCATTCACTCTTCAAATCCCTGAAATCTGTCTTCTCCTTGCTACTACATTAATTCAGATTAATCCTGAAAAATGAGAAAATCTAGCAATACTTCTAAGGGAAATATACTGCCAGTTAAAAAGCAACAACTGCTTATAAATTGTCTCAGGAGTAGTAAGAAACAGAAGACAATTTTAGAAAGACACATAAACATGAATACTGAAAATGGAACGGTCGTGGAGCTGAGACTCAAGAAAGGGGCATAATGCTCAACATTAAAGATAAACAGAGTGCCGGGTGCAGTGGCTCATGCCTGTAATCCCAGCACTTTGGGAGGCTAAGGCGAGAGGATTGCCTGAGCTCAAGGATTTGAGACCAGTCTGAGCAACATGATGAGACCTCATCTCTACCAAAAAAAAAAAAAACAACCAAACAAACAAACTAGCCAGGTGTGGTGGCACATGCCTGTGATTCCAGCTACTTGGAAGGCTGAGGTGGAAGGATCACCTGAACCCAGCAGGTCGAGGTTGTGGTGGCCATGAGCGTGCCTCTGCACTCCAGCCTGGGCGACAGAGTGAGACTCTGACTCAAAAAAAAAAAAAAAAATATATATATATATACAGAGTAAACAGAGCAGAAATAATCACTGTATTTATGTTGTCAGGTGTGGAAAGAAATAAATGTAAAGTTTACCACAAAAAGTAACACTTAACTTTTATATTTTTAACTACTGAAAATGAGTAAATGTTGCACAATACTATTTTAAGTATTACATATAAATAGCACATGATCAGTAAAGGTCATTTATTTACTTATTTTTGAGTTGGAGTCTCACTCTGTCGCCCAGGCTGAATGCAGTGGCACGCTCCTGGCCACCACAGCCTCGACCTGCTGGGCTCCGTCAATCCTTCTGCCTCAGCCTTCCAAGTAGCTGGAACTACAGGCGTGCGCTACCATGCCCGGCTAATTTTGATTTATTCTAGAGATGAGGTCTTGCCAGGTTGCCCAGGAAGGTCCTGAACCCACGGGCTCAGGCAATTCACTCACCTCGGCCTCCCAAAGTGCTGGCATTACAGGCTGAGCCACTGAGCCTGGCCAAAGCCATTTATATTATACATACAGCACATGCTATTTAGTTGCAATTGTAATGAAAGCACTGTAAATATATCTGCAATCATGTTTTACATTATTACTTATAGGCAAAAACAAAATCCTACAGCAACTGTTTTATTTCAGCATGTTTAAAAACTTGAAATGTTTTTCTAGTTTGCTTACATATAAAATACAAAACATTTACAAGGAAATGGCTGATAACTGAGCCAAGAGAATACGTACTGTGCAGATTTATGGAAACAAAAACTAAAAAACGATAAAAGATCTCACATAATATACAAACTGCTGAAGCCAATGCTGGGTGCAGTAGTGCATCCCTGCGGTCCAAACTACTTGGAAGAATGGGGCAGGATGATCACCTGAGCCCAGGATTTTGAGGCTGTGGTAGGTTATGATCACACCTGTGAAAAGTCACAGCACTCCAGTGTGGGCAACATAGCAAGATCCTGTCAAAAAATAAATAAAAAACAACCAAAAGTCTGGTGGATAAGGGTAGGGAAGGAAGAAAACCGAGTTTTATTTTAGCTCAGTCTTTAAAAATTTTATCACTTAGGTACCTTGAGGATTATGGTTACTGACTTTTATCTTTTGTGGTGGAGTAGCTCAGCAAGTCCCCAGGATATTCAGCTTGATATATGCTAAATTCATCAAACTAGGAGTTTAGGTGTGAAGAGGGTGATTTTGATGAACATGCCTCAAAAGGTTTAACCTTTACAGCAAGCACATGTACAAACAGCACTCTTAAAGATTCTCTATCAAATTAGGATTCAATACATACCTGCTTACATAATTGCTTATAGCTGAACATCTCTGCATGTCTGAATTTCCTTAAATGGCTATATTTGCAAATACAGAGGGTACCAAAAGACGTATATTTTAAGAGAGGAAAATACTGTATTAAAATTGTAATACTCAATATATACTGATAACCAAAGATGAATACAAGTAATGTTTGACTTCCGCAATTACAAGAGGTACTCAAAGTGGTGACCTTCAGCATCCAGATACTCCTGATAACAGCAAAATATAATACACAGATAACATCTCTTAAAACATGTGCACATTTTTTGGCACCCTTGGTATATTTGTTCCGTAAGTTCATCTTCATATACTTACTCCTGCAAAAAAATGTTTTTAGTGCCCCCTTAATTATCCAAACCTATTAAAGATGGAGAAATCTTTTCCTTGAGATATTTACATTCCTCTCTAGTGGTATATTACACACAGCAGCTAAAATTATGCCAACTTGTTACAAACACAAGTTTGATCACCAAAAGTGAGACTTCTTAGTTTCCTGAATGTTAACTCAAAGTAAAAATGTTTATGAAGTATCCAAATTTTTTTTTTTCTGTCTAGAATGAATATCTTCTGCAGAGAAACTCCAATTGCTAAACTCTCTCTGATATGCTCATGTGTCCACTTACAAAAATAAAGACTTTAGAAACATTTAACTCAATCTAAAGTGAGGTTTGAAAAGCTTTTTTTTTGTAAAATGTTTTTCTTTCTTCCCTTTATTGTTTCAACTCTATGATTAGAGTAATTTTTAATGTAACTGATGGGTCTATACCACCTTTGGTTTGTCAGCATTTCATTTTAGGGAGGCAAGAAAACCAATTTTATTTTGGAACAGAAAGGTGGACAGTATGATAGTGGTTCTCCCAAACTTCATGTTTGGAATATAAAGGCAGTACTTCAGAACCTTGTAAGGTATGAAACAATTCTAATATTTTTCATGATTTAGAACATTTAACATTTTCCCTTAGGGAATTAATTACAGTGATTCTGGTTGAGCACGGTGGCTCACATCTGTAATCCCAGCACTTTGAGAGGCTGAGGTGGGAGGACTGCTTGAGCCCAGGAGATCCATGTTAGTGTGCTGAGAGCACCACTGCACTCCAGCCTGGGTGACACGTGAGACCCATATAAACACTCCAGTCATCCTCAATAAAGACAAGAGCCATTATTCACAATAGCAAAAACATGGAACCAACTGTGCTGCCTACTGAAAGAAGATTGGATTTTAAAAAACGTGGTACATATACTACACAGTCATAAAGGACAAAATTATGAACTTTATAGCGACTTGAATGAACTTAGAGTCTATAATACTGAGTGATCTATCACAGTAACAAAGAACTGAGTACCACACATTCTCACTCACAAGCGGACCTTAAACAATTATCTTAATATTAGAAAGGGATTGGTGGGAGTGAGAAACTGTCAGGGGAGGGGTGCACCTCATCAAGGGTACCTGCAAAATAAACATTTGTATACCTAACTCTGAATTGTACCCCACATCTTTAAAATAAAAAACTAAAAAATAAAAGGCAAGGGCCTGATTTCATGACCAAATTTTCGTGGTTGGGTGCAGTGGTTCATGACCATAATCCCAGCACTTTGCGAGGCTGAGGCAAGGACTGCCTGAGCCCAGTTTGCGACCAATTTAGGCAATGTAGCAAGACATCATTTCTAAAGTCAAAAAACTAGTGTGTGGTGGCTCATGCCTATAATCTCAGCTACTTGAGAGGCTCAGACGGAAGAATAACCAGAGCCCAGGAGTTTGAGGCTGTAGTGAGCTGTGAATGTGCCACTGTACTGCAGCCTGAGCAATAGACATCAAACTCAAACAAAATTCCTAAAATTTTCAGGTTACACAGGCAAAAATTCTTTATTATATAATCCTTTTGACTTCAGCCATCCAGGCACTAACATAATCTCCCAGTATTGTAACTCAAGCATGCCACACTACTTAAAGTAGGTATGTGCTGAAAAAAGACTGGTGCTCTTTATCACCAATCTCAAATGAAGAAATGCAACTGTATTTTGACAAGAACTTGCCAGATTTGACTTACAAATTGTCGAAGACAGTATCTCTGAAGGAAATCCCTGTCCATGGAGTCCCAACTACTAAGTCTACTTTAAAAGCAAAAGTTATTTCCTGTTGTGACTCAGGAAAAAAAATTCCACAATAAATTTACCATGTTCCCAAATATTCTGCTTTACAAAGATTATTTGATCCTCACCAACACTCCAATGAGTTTGCTATCAACACTGATGTTTAGAATGTTACAAATTTTTGTCATACTCAGTAAACCATTCAAGAATTCAAACTGAAGCAGCAGGAATCCAGGTCACTGACATGAATTAATTGTCAAAACCCTGGTCAGTCTTCATATACCATCTCCGCTAGGGTCTCACTCCTCTAAAGACAGATGCATTCAGTGTTTGAATCTTGAGGCTGCTTTAATTATTTCAACTGTTTGTTCTCTTGGGTCTTACCTTCTTATTCTTCAGCAGATATGGATGAAAGAATGTTGCAGAATTTATAATGTAAAGACCCCAAACAAGTTTATTAAGACAAAGAAACTGGAGCTAAAAAAAAAAAAAACCCCAGTAACCACATATCTAGTTTTTCTAAATGACACTGATACAGTTTAGTAAGACAATTTGACCATGGTGACATAGCCAGTTAGGAGCACAAGCACCAAGCTAAAATCTTTTTGAAGTCTAATTGCATTAAAATCCTCCCTTTCAAAGGAGGCTTGTCTTCAAAGCAAGGCCTACAACACTAATCCTAGGATTTCATCACTGGAGGAGTCTATGTTCTACTGATTTGTTTTATGTATTTACATTTAGAATTTTAACTTGCTCAATGACTTGGGATAGTTTGGTAAAAAGAACATACAGTTAACTAATTCCAGTGGCCTTCAACCTACTGAATTATATTCATTCTCTATGCTATTAATCCACATTAAACAGACTAAACCTAAATTAAAAACTTTAGTACTTGTTAGAAATAATATCTTTATTAGCTGACCAAATAATCACAGGACAAATGATGTCTTCAGAAGTCTAGAACTAGATTACTGACCAACTAGAAGATAAAATAATTACCTACATTTTTAATAGCAAAAATAATGCAAAGAATCATGGTTTTCTACTGATTTACCTCAGAATGACTGGCATACCTGAAAAATACTTCACATGGTTTTACTTCAGAAGAGGGAATTTGTTAGCAAGATTACATAACAGTATATTTGATGGGAATTAGGAACAGACCTATATATTCTTGTATGACCTCAAGTCACTTAACTAGTCCATGCCCTAATCTGTAAAGAGAAAACTCTAAAAATTAAATGCTTATGTGAAACCATTTTGAAAACAAAGTTTATTAATACCACTCTAAAGTATCTGGAGCTCATATTCAATTGTTTAAATTAGGAACTTAAGGAAAATGTAAAGCATGTTTTATAAGTACTACTATTTTAAAAATTGTCTGAGATTCCAACATCAAAATCAAATAAATACTGAATTATACAATAAATTAAAATCCTAAATTATCATCAGGAAAAAAATCTAATGCTTAGAGTAAAGAGAAAAAATGGCAAGCTTGCTATAGCATTCAAGACAATGAACAGAGAATTGGATTCTAATTCTAGCTCTGCCTCTTGCTATTAGTGTATAGTTAATCACTGGCAATTTTTTATTTCATTGTGTCCATTTCCTTATCTGCAAAAATAGAGGATTTGAAGGTTTCTCAGCTCAAAAAGGGATCTCTATGACCTAAAAGATACCTTATGATATATTATTTATCGAGAATACTAAGAAAATATCAATAATCTAAAAAATTTAAGATTTATGGCAAGGAGTTATTAGAGACAAATTATTTTCCGAAAACTCTAAAAATGAAATATCTTGTCTCTTTCCAAATACTTCAATTTTTCATATTTCTGTATAACTATCATAATTTTATTATAGCATTGAGCTCTTACTGGATAAGTGTCTCATCATTAGACTTAATACTATGCTAAACCCTCACTCTAAGAAATATATAAACTAGGTGCTTTGGTTCACACCTATAATTCCAGCACTTTTAGGAAGCAGAGGTGAGAGGACTGCCTGAGCCCAGGGGTTTGAGACCAGCCTGGGTAACTTGGCAAGACCTTGTCTCTACAATAAATTAAAAAATCAGCCAGACATGGTGGCACGTGGCTGTAGTTCTAGTTACTTGCAAGGTTGAGATGGAAGAGGATCACCTGAACCCAGCAAGTCGAGGCTGCAATGCCCGTCAGCATGCCACTGCACTCCAGCCTGAGTGACAGTGAGACTCCAACTCAAAAAAAAAAAAAAAAAAAAAAAAAAAAAAGAAATGTATAGGTTAAATCAGGATATCGTGGTCCTCTTAAGGCTACAATTGATATCCTTTCCCCTTATTCCCCTTCCCATCCTGCAATTGCCATGTGTAAATCGATCACCAGGTGAATTCATCTGCACATTTTCAGAATTCATAGGGATAATTAACAATAAACCTAAAATCTTATTACTTGAGTGACACACTACAAAAACACAAATACAGGATGTAGAGGACTACTCTACCCAACTGCTGTAGACTTATGTATAAAGTTTTTAAAAAGCAGTACTTGGTTCCAACCATGGAAAATTCAACAGGGATGGGTAGACAATAGCTATATAATTTTAGAGCTCTATAGGTGATCCTGACACTAACCCCTGCTGGAAAAAACCTTCCTCTAACAGCAACTGACTCCATATTCTTTGATGAGCTACCTATAATTACAATACAAATCAATGTCTTCTCTCCTGAGATATGAAAATAATGTAGGTTGCTTTATCTCCCTAAAGCATTCCTAAGTCTACTTTAACAATGTTTTCCTATTCTACAGTGCTTTCTCTGACACTAAGTTTACTGTTTCAGAAGCTGGTATTATCAATTCCTCAAATATCAGTTTTATAAACTGATTTTCAAAGAGTGTGACTGATTTCTAAAGAGTGTGGAATTTTTTCCATAGGGACATCTAAAAGATTAGATGCCATTAGATATAAGACCAGAAAAACCTCAAACTACCCAAACACATGGCAAATTACAGAAATTACTGCATTCTATAGGTATAATTTTTCACACACAAGATTACAGAGGAAGCTGTTGCTTTTTTCCCCTACACATTTATTTGTCTTCACCTAACTCAAACTGAGGTTATTGCTTATATAAATACCTTACAATATGAACAAGATTCGTAAGTTTATAAAAGATAGACATGAAAATGCCAATCCCTAAAAATCACTGAAGAGCTTGAAATTAAGCCTAGATGTAAATCTGGGGACTCTATTTTATCTCTATTAAGCTTAAAATATTTATATAGTTAAATCGAAGTTTAGAAAGAAAATAGTAAACATTTTTTTTCCTTTTCCTATACTTACCACTATTACTTGCAGAAGTGTTTCTAACAACTATTTGTATGAGCCTTTTTCATTGTTGTTTGATAAATGACACCAACACATATTACTTTGCTTAAAAATGAAACAAAGCCATTCATCTTGTGACTCATTCCTAGAAATATGACATCTAAGGTCATTCTTTGAAAAACCGATGTTGTAGTTATCACCTGCATACATCTGAGAGACTATTTGGTCATTTTGAATCACTCTGCCTAGCCTTTCTTTCAAATGAGGATCCAGTTAACAGCTGTAATTTTATTAACTCCTAACAAAGAGGTGAAGTGCATACCTTCACTGACCCAAAGTAACTAGTCAATTTTGTTTTCAGAATAATGTGCAAAAAGGAGGGAGGAAAACAGCACAATCAGTAGTTTTAGCCCTTTGGACACCTTCAGGAGGAAATTTCCCATCTTGCCATAATGTAGGCAGGCTCTGAAAAATAATAAACACACAGCGTTGTTTTAGTAACACAAGAAAAAATTTTCTTTTGTGATTACATTTCTTTTGTGATACTGTCAAAATCACTTAAAAGACCCGTAACTTTAGTTTCACTTACTTAGAAAAAAAATTACTTCAAGAAGTAATCATATATATGGAGTACCATATAAATTAAACACTACATATATTTAAAATAAATTGGTGATCCATACTAATGAACTTAACGTCTCTGCAGTATTTTAGCATACACTCTAGGCTTGTCCAAGACCGCTGTTACTCCGGAACCTGTCGCCAGACGTCAGTAGACCTATCGACAATAACACCACCCTTAGACATCACTCTGCTTTCGATAGTAAGTGAACAAATGTACTTCTAAACCTGTGTTACTCCTTTAGGTCGCTCCTTGTCTTTTCTTACTTGCAGAGCCCTTTCCAGTCTGGCTATCTTCCAACAACGATTTCTTTGGACCCCTTTGCAAATCACTCCTGTATAAAAAAAATCAGGGAGGGTGAGGGTCTGAAACCTTAGGGGAGCGAGAAAGAGGGTGGAAAAAGAAATGACAAGACAAAAATAAATGTGGCAAGGAATAGTCCGAATCCGTGGAAGTGGCCTTCTCCGAAAAAAAGTCGAGGGTCGCTGCCTAGGATCCTCGCACCTCAGCAAAGCAGGTCTACGAGATACGCCAAGCCCAGAAGTAAACCGATTCCCTCAATGCCTCAGTTAGAAAATGAAGCAGGAGACGCAGGGTCCAGAGCAACCCCCTCTGAATCGTGAAGACGAGGCTCAATGGGCTTCTGGATGCCGCTTCCAGTCGGACCCACCCTGTATCAGTCCCCAGCTCGGCCTCCACCCCCTGGCTCCTAGGTTCGTGCCCGAGGCTCTACGGTCAGCTCTTTCTCCACCTCACCGTCCCCATTATGCTGCGACTCGACTCCCGCGCACCCTAAAAACCTCTGCCCGGGTCCGCGGAATGGTACCAGCACTTCCAACATGGCGGCCGAGTCCACTTCGCTCTTTCGCTCTGGGCGCGTCCGACCTTGGTGCATTCTGGGTATTGTAGTTCCGGTGATAGCCTAGCTGTCCCTCCAGGACGTTAGAAGACTACAATTCCCAGAGTGCATCGCTCCCGAGCATGGCTATTGGGGCCGTTTGGACTGAGGGATGATGTCATTGCAAAAACCCCACTGCATTCATTGTGCTACGGTCTCTCCACCCCCTGCTGCTGCTGGGCTTGCGATTGCCGCTCGCTCCAGCTGAGCTAAGAGTAGCAGCAGCACCAGGGCAGGGACTGACTCCAGCCCTTGGACTCGCAGCACCTCCCCTTCCGTGCGTGACTCATCCGCACATCATTTCTGTTTATGCCTGGGGTGGGGAGAAAAATCCCAAGCCAGGTGAGTGGAAGCGATTTATTCAAATGGTTCTACCAAGTTATTCCTCCCGCTTTAGTTCTCAAGGCTTTCTTTTGGGAAGACGGGGGCGGGGGGGATTGGGGAGGTGCTCGCAGACGCTGCTAAGGGAGACGCTCTGTGCAATTTGGGTCACTGCAAAGAACAACTCCAGCAACCTTCCCTCGCCAGAGGACGGGTGCCTGCCAATTCCCTAGTCGCAACTCCCCTCAATCTTTTTGAGGCTGGAAGAGGGGGCTGGGCTGGGAAGGATGTTGGGAAGCGCTCTTGGAAAATCAGAGGAAGGCAGAGGTGGGGGACTGCAGTCCTGTCACATACGGCCCGAGTGCTGAGGTTTGAGTGGGAAGGGGTGATGCGTGGGGAGAAATGGAAACAGTGATTGAATGTGGTCGCACTACTTTAGAACATTTCGATGTCGCTTGGATGAGCACACATTATTCATTTTTAAGATGAACGTGCTTCTTCTGAGTAGTTTAAGTTTTGTGGGGCTTTATTTTACGTGTGTGTGTCTATGTCGTCTGTCTCGCCTTTTCTGCTGATTTGAGGTGACAGTGTCCTTTAATGGTGCACTCGGTGGCAGTCAGAAACATTTCACGTGTCTGGCGAAGGTTCTCTTAGGCTGCTGGAAGCAGCATTTTTTGTTAAGTGTTTTCCGTTCTCCAACTGCAGGTTTCAGGATTGTTTGAAAGTGAAGCCGACAGATTTGTGCTTGTGTGTTTTAAATTACATTGCAATAGGCTCCTTGCTACTGACAATGGTACCATAATGAGTTGCCGTTTCCTGAGGCACAGTCACTACTCACAGATAACGGTTTGGAGAGAGGATTGATTAGGGATACTGGGTTCATTTTAACACATTAGAGAAACGGAAAGTTAGAAGTGCTGTTAACCTTCATTTGCCATTGCTAAAAGGCACCCAGGGAAGGAAGGGTAATCCTGGCCCGGGAAACCAAGAGCATAGTAGTGTTGTTTTGTTATTGTTGTCTTTAAATGAATTGACATTTAACAGGACAGAAAACATTCTGACTTGCATGACATTGACTCTCCTCTTGTAAGAGTTATAAAGATGATTAGTGCAATAAATATGTTATTTTGTGAGAAACAGCTGGCTGGCCACAGAACAGATGGGGCAAGTCTTAGCTGGGAAATGTACAACCTTGGAAATGAATGGACCTGGGGTCAACCACACCCCCTCATGGAATGTCAAAAGAAGGAGAAATGCCAGAGTATTTGCTTAACTCTAAAGTGCTAAACCTTTTCTTAACTGAGTCGGACACTGGGGGAAAGTCATTAATTACTGGTTGTCTTCTGCTGCTGAACCAATTTTGTTCCTTTTAACTTCAAAGCCTTAGGTCTCCAAAGTTGTAGCTGGGTGATACTTTGTTAAATGCTGCTTGTTGCTGAATGCAAAGGACAGTCCATTTTATAGACTTTGTAGTAGAATGATTTATTGGGACCCAATGAACAGTTTTGGATGTGAGAAAAGATCAACAGTCGGCCTTTGCTTCTCCCTACATCTCTCTGTTGCTTCCTCTCTGCTGTTCTGGACACCTTACTCTTCTCTCCTGTACTTTCTGTTCTCTCCCCTCCACACCCACATCTCTTGAAATTTTGTTCTTTCCCTGTCTCTTCATTTGCAGTTTATATTTTTCCTCTCTGTTTCAAAATATTATCCTTGTCACCAGCATATCACATCTCTTTCTCTGAGTCTCTTTGCAGTCTCTGAACGTCCTCCCTGCTCTTACCTCCTCCTCCTCACCCAGGAACTCTGGGTGCATGTGGAATGTGTGAATGTTTATTCAGAGTCCTCTTTGAAGAGACTTTCTTTACATTTTTTCTTTCTTGCAGTCTGTGCTTGGCAAGATGAGCGGCAACGAGCCTGACTCCTTGGCCTGGTTTGTGGTTTCTGTGACAGACGTGATTTAGCCCCAGCAGCATGTGGACAATTAAATGTTGCATTTGGGCTCAAGTCATTCTTCCTTTCACCGGCACCTGTATTAAGAACTGCCAATGGCTTAGCAAGGTTTTTAAATGCTTTACATGAAATGTTCTCATAATTCCCAAAGAATAAATAGTCTCCAAATGGCTTCTGCCTCATTTAATATATATATTTTTCTTATCCCTGCTCCAGAAGGAGGTGGGAAGGTTGTCTACTCCCTTCTCTCTCTTCCTGTTTTCGGTTGATTGCTAAGGAGCAATGCAGGTGGTCAAACTACCCATTTGCCCATTAGTTTTGTTGAAAATACTTGGCAACAGCTTTTCTTCCTGTTGTTTCTTCTCCTTTGTGGAGGAAAGAAGTTTGTTGCTTTATACCCTTATTTATTTATTTATTTATTTATTTGAGTTGAGTCTCACTTTGTAGTCCAGGCTGGCATGCAGTTGGCACAACCATGCCTCACTGCGGCCTTGATCTCCTGGGCTCGGGAGATCCTTTTGCGTCATCCTTCTGAGTACTAGAACTATAGGCATCCACCACAATGCCTGGCTAAGTTTTTGATTTTTTTTTTTTGTAGACACAAGGTCTCACTGTGTTGCCTAGGCTGGTCTCGAACTCTGGGCTTAAGTAATCCTCCCACCTTAGCCTCCCAAAGTGCTGGGACTGTAGGCAAGAGCCACTATGCCTGGCCTATTTTATACCTTTCTCTCTTTTTTTTTTTTTTTTGAGCTGGAGTTTCACTCTGTCACCCAGGCTGGAGTGCAGTGGCATTCTCATGGTTACCGCAGCCTCGACCTGCTGGACTCAGGTGATCCTTCTGTCTCAGCCTTCTAAGTAGCTGGAATTACAGGCACACACCACCACGACTGGCTAATTTTTTTGATTTATTGTAGAGAAGAGGTCTCACCAAGTTGCCCGGGCTGGTCTCAAATTCATGGGCTCAGGTAGCCCTCTCATCTTGGCCTCCCAAAGTGCTGGGAATATAGATGTGAGCCACCGCACTCAGCCTGTACCCTTCTCTTAAAGAGAAGAGTGTGGTAGTGGTTATATCTGCTTGCTTAACAACAGTGGGACTCTAGGTATGGAAAGTCTAACTGCAGTCCATTTGGAGGCAAACAGTGTGACAGGCAGATTCAGAAGGTGTACTTCTCTTGTACCTCCTCTTTATTCCTAATTTTTTTTTTTTCTGAAATGCTCCCTCACCTGCTGAGGTATTTTAGTGTTCTAGTGAAGAGAAATGGGCTGAATGGAGGGTTAGATTTGGTCCCATCAGGAATGTCTTTGTGACCTTGAATAACTAAGCATGTCTTTCTGCTTCAGTTTACATATTTGCAGAGGATAATGATTATTGTCCCTTGGTTTACTTGGCCTAAAGTTATAGCCCTCTGTAATCTGACCCCAACCTATCATTCTGACAGATAATAATAATTGAGCAGCTACTGTGTGCTAAGCACTGTGGGTATATCAATGAAAAGAAATGCTTCTTCTGCTCTCATGGAGCAAATACTCTAACAGGGGAGGCACTTAATGAACAATTCCAAGAACGATGAATACCACTTTCAAAGGGAGGTGCCTAACATGGTGCTCTCCCCTTGTCTGGGGCAGTCAGGGCAATCCTGTAGGAAGTGACATTTCAGGAGATTTTTGAGAGTGATTGGAAGTAGAAATTCAGGATGGCAGTGGGAGATACTTAGAGTGGGACAAAGATGGTTTCTGGCAGAGGGACGGTTTCTGGCAGAGGGAATTACATGTTCAAAGGGAAGAGTAGTGAGTAGTGGATTTGAAAGGAGTTTAGTCAGTATGTGGAAGCAGAGCAAGGGGAGGTATACCAGAATGAAGGAGTAAGAGGCTGAAAAGGTGGACTGAGGCTAGACAGTGGGCAGTTCTCTGGGTTACAGGTGAATTTTGGTCTTTATTCTAAGGGCAGTGACTACCTAGTAAGGGCTTTAATTAGCTAGATGAATGGCATGTGTAGAATGATATTGAAAACATCAGTCTGATTGTTAAGTGGAGAAGGAATTGGAGGAAAACCTTGGCCAGAGCGAATATGTGGAGACCAAGTGGCAAGTCATTTTTGTAGTCTACATGAGGGATGACAGTACTTAGATTTAGGCTGGTGACAGAGGATTTGGAGAGAAGAGAAGAGATTGGAGAGGTGTTAAATTTGAAAGTTATAATTGATGAGATTTATTGATTGACTGAATGTGGGAATAGGGAGAAAAGGAGTCAAGAATGACTTGAGTTTTTTTTTTGTTTTTTGTTTTGAGCAGTGGGGAATGACATTTACAGAGAAGAGAAAGGGAACACTGAATAGGGACCAGGTTTTCTTGTATTTTCAAGAAGGGAGGACTTTTGGACATGTAGAGTTTGAGGCTCCTGGAAGACATCTAAGATCTTTCTCTCACTCTTCCTGTCCATGTGTTGGATGTGGCATGGCTCAGTAGAAGAGCGCTCTGGATGAGGCTTTTTAAGGCCTAGGGACTGCTTATCTATTACCTGTACAATGTTGGATGTGTCACATTTTATTTTTCTTTTTTCTTTTTTTTCTTTTTAATTTTGAGTCAGGGTCTTACTCTGTTGTCCAGGCTGGAGTGTGGTGCACAATCATGGCTCACTGCAGCCTCCAACTCCTGGGTCCAAGCGATTCCCCTGCATCAGCTTCCCGAGTAGCTGGGATTACTGGCACTCGCCACCATGCCTGGCTAATTAAAAAAATTCTGTTTTTTGCAGAGATGAGGTCTCGCTCTGTTGCTCAGGCTGGTCTTGAACTCCTGGGCTTAAGTGATCCCTGCCTTGGCCTTCCAAAGTGCTGGGATTACAAGTGTGAGCCACCACACAGGTCCTAGCATCACATTCTTTTTCTGAGGTTTAGTTTCCTCATCTGTCAACGTATTTATTCCACTAATTTATACTGAGTTATATGTGCACCATGCTAAGAAAATAACATTGAATAAGATAGTGTGTGTTTTGGAGGAATTAACTCAGGGAGACAAACATAAATAATCACATACAGAGAGATACTTCAGCAGTGCTAGGAGAACACAGCCCCAAGGGAGGCATTCATTTTTCCTGGGGGGTTGGGGAGGGAATTGTCCACAAGGTGGCAGGCAACTTTTGACCCTAGACATGAATCCAAGAAAAAGTTCTCTAGACTGTGTTCCCAGGCACCTAATAGAGTGCCTCACATAAATTAGGGACTCTGAATGTTGAGTGAGTGAACTAACCTAAGTCACTAAGGGCCCATTCACCAGCAGGAAATGTCAATACGTTGGAAGAGAACACTTAGTAGTAATACAAGTGCCAAATGTAAAATGCCTTTAACAAATCCATTAAAATATATTCTCCATTTAAAAAACCTGAAGTCTTTGAGATGTTTTGTGGATGACTTTTAGGGGAAATTTAGAACTATTTCAGATCTGGTTTCTTTTTGGGCTTGACTTCCTTTACTCAAGTTTGTTTCTCAAAAAATCATTCTAATTGCATGGAGTTCCCTAAATTGGTGGGTCTCAGATTTTTGAATTTTACAGATAAGTAAAATTATAAAAAATAAAATTAGATAAGCTGTGGACAGTAGTTATTTTTCTATAGTAAATTTAAAATGTCTCCTTTTATCTCTTAAAAATATATTTAGCTTTATGAAAATTTCTCCACACTGTCTTTGTTTTTCTCATTTCATTGCAGAAACAAAACACCAGAATGGTACAGTAATTTAGGGAATCATTGCCCTGTTTTCTTGGCTTTTGGTGGAAATGTGACCCATCTCCAAATAAGAACATTTCCAAGTATAGAGTAATTTTATATGGACCATAGATTATTTATTTTTCATTTTTTTCTCCATAGGAACCCAACTTTTGAGAACTAATTAGGTCCTCAAGATTAGTCAACCATAGCAGTTCTTTTTTTTTTTATTGTGAAGTTGTGGGGTACAGTTAAGGGTTAGGTATACAATTGCGTTTCATTTAGGCACCCTGTTGATATGGGGTGTTTCCCTGTTCCCAGACAGATATTTGCTACTGTTAATCCCATCTCCCTCCCCCCACCATAGTTTCCCAGTACGGTCAGTCATTTTTGTATAGTATTGCATTGGATGTTTAAGGTAACCATAGCGGTTCTTAACTCACCCCTAGAAGGTCCTTAGGAAGATCACAAACTCCTGAGATCATATGTAAAGTGTGTGTGTGTGTGTGTGTGTGTGTTTATGTGCTGGCATATACATGTACATGTGTGGACACTCTGTGTGTATCCGTGGGCAAATGACTTAACCACTTTGAATTTCTGTTTCTTTGTAAGATTGTTGTGAGGTTTACATTAGATCATGTATTTTAAATGTCTGACACTGTGCTTGGTATAGCTGGTGCTCATGGTAACTATTTATTATTGTAAACGTTTTATTTATTGAATAATGCTTATTTAGTATCTACGGCAACAAGATGAGGAAAAGAGATAATATAATGAGACAGCCTTACTCAATGGGAAGTACACACATTACTGGTATAGAGTGTTTGCCAGAAATGCTTAACTTAAATCTAACCATGAGGAAATAATCACAAATCCAGATTGTGAGACGTACTGCAAAATAACTGGCCTGTGCTCTTCAAAAATGTCATGTTATGAAAGATAAAATAAAAGGCATGGGAGGGCTGATCTACATTAAAGTTGATTAAAGAAATATGACAACCAAATACAAATGACAGCCAAATGATTGAATCCTAGACTTTAAAAAGCTGTAAAAGACATTTTGAGGACAACTGAAGAAATTTGAATGGTAGCTACATATTAGATAATCAGGAATAATGTTGCTTTTCTTGAATGTGATAATGATCCCATCAACCTAACCTGACATGTTGTTGATATTGGTATATAGACCAGTAGGCATTCCTGAATGTTTTCTTCAGGAATGTCACAGCAAAGCTAGAAGACATCAAGAGCTGCTTCAAAAGGTAGAGATTTTCTTGGTCACTGCAAGTATTTAATCAGTGTGTGGGCTGGGATATCATTTGTCAGAATATTGTTTGTTTTTTTAGAGATGGGGTCTTGCTGTGTTGCCCAGGCTGGTCTGAACTCCTAGGCTCAAGTGACCTTCCCACTTCAGTCTCCCAAAGTGCTGGGTTACAGGTGTGAGGCACAGCATATGGCCACATTTGTCAGAATAGTGTAAGTGACCTTTTATGGCCTTTCTAAGCACAATTTTGTCATTCTATGGGAGTGCAAACTTCTACAGGTGACACTCTATCCTTGCTATTACTAGATGTAGTAATACAGGTGGGGCATTAGCTGTTTCCAAATTGAAGGAAAAGAGCACATAAATAAATATCTAAAATTTACTTTTTAATTCTAGAAATAACATAAGATTAATCAAGATCATAACAGAAAAACACAGTAGACTACATAAGGAAAGTTCTCTTTAATTCCACTCCAGAGCTGGGTTTGATGACTTATGTCTATAATCCCAGCGTTTTGGGAGGCTGAGGCAGGAGGATCGCTTGAAGCCAAGAGTTCAAGACCAGCCTGGACAACACAGTGAGCCTTTATCCTTACTAAAAACAAAACATTTAAAAAAAATTAGTCAGGCATGGTAGCACATACCTGTAGTTCTAGCTACTTGGGAGGCTGAGATAGAAGTATTGCTTGAGCCCTGGAGTTCCAGGCTGCAGTGAGCTGTGATCACGCCAGTGCACTCCAGCCTGGGTGACAGAGCGAGACTGTCTCTAAAAAAACAAAGCAAAACAAAAAATACATCTATAACAAGACATTTAATTCTGCTTCTTCTCTGTTGCTTAATATATTTTGGGTATTTCCCCCATGTGTTTGCATGGTACCCCAACTTATCTGTTTTAATGGTTGTTGAAAACTGTGCTATAGTGAGTCCTTGAGTACACATCATTTTGTTATGAACTTAGAGGAATGTTTCTGTAGGATACCTTTCCAGGGGTAGAAGTGCTGAGTCAAAAGTCACCAACAGTTTCCCTTTAATTGCCCCCTGATTTAGATTCTTACCAGCAGTGTTTCAGTGTGCTGTTTCTACATTCCTTTGCCAAGTCCATGAACCATGTGAACTATACTCTTTTACTGGAAGGAAATTGTGAAGGGTGAACAGAACATGGGCAAAGATGAAGTTACAGAATTCCTTCTGGGTTTCATGGTGGTTATAACAAAGGTTGATGTGTAAATAACTTAGAAACCTCTGGAAGAGAGAAATAAAATACATTATCCCTGCTTGCAGCACAGTACGGTGTTTAAAAAGCGAACTGAAACAATAAAGTGGCTGAAAGTTTTCCCCAGAGAATTCTACAGAAAAATTGTATTTTTGAATTATGGTTAACTTCGCTAAAATGTGGACACCATCAACCTTGAGATGAAAGTAGTCTCTTCTGCTCACTTCCTCTGCATCTTAGTCACACAGTGACATTGGAAAAAGGGATTTTTTATTTCTTTTTAAGTTGGGGTCTTACTCTGACACCCAGGCTAGAGTGAAGTGGCACAATCATGGCTTACCACAGCCTTGACCTCCTGGGCTCAGGTGATCCTTCTGCCTCAACCTTCCGAGTAGCTGGGACTACAGGCATGCACCTCTATGCCCAACTAATTTAAGGCTGGTCTTGAAATCCTGGGCTTAAGGCCTCCTCCTGCCTCAGCCTCCTGAAGTGCGGGGATTACAGACATGAGCATTGCACTTGGCCAGAAACAGGGAATTTGACTCCAGTTTTAAAATATCTAAAGCAGGTGGTTATAAAAGACCTGAGAATTCATTTTTCTGAATTTCAGGAGAAGCAGTCATAGAGCAGGTGTGAGCTTAGGAGTAGCCATCAGTGACTCACGCTGCCCTAACAGGGACCCTGGGGTAGAGATTGCAAGGGTCACAAAGCATGAATTATTTTCATTCTTTTAGCCATTATGGCTGGGTGGAACACACAAAAAATCTAAGCTGTTTGCTATGTGGACAGCTTATCTTTTTAAGTCTCAGTTGCTTTATCTATAAAATGGGGATTACTGTGAGGCTTAAATGAGATAATGTATATAAAAGGGTTTTGGCAAATTTATGAGCTCATAAATATGTGCAGTTGTCAAAGTGTTGCTGTCTCTGACTGAGCCAGTTCATACTAATCTTTAATTCCAAAGAATGGCATTTGTAGGCTGAAAGATTTTTTTTCTTTTTAATTCTATCTCATAAAGACTTAGTTGCTTCTTCAACCAATGTTTGTATGCTACATGAAAGGCCCTGTGCTAGGTATTCTGATAGGAAAACAAAGATGTAACAATCTGGGAGCTTTCTTTCCTCACCACTTTTATTCTAGGGACTAATATCTTTTACAGAGGGTCTTAAATAAAAGACACTCTACAAAGGTGCATTGTGTATGCCGTCATATTCTGTCAATTCTAGGCAGTAGATTTTAGCTCAATTTTTTACATACTAATGGGGAAACACTTCTTATTAGTAAGGTTAAGTAACTTGTTTTTCAAAACAAAAAGCAGATGTAGACCCTAGGTAGGTTTTCTGGAACCAAAACTATACTGCTTCTTCAGCTGTTTCCTGTTTTTTGCCTTGCCTTCTGATTGAAAGCATAAGCTTCGTGAAAGTAGGACTGGCTGTTGGTATTTGCTTTCAAATGGTTTATGTTCTTTTGGGGCACAAGAAGAGTTTTCTATAGACCTATAGAGTTTATTTCTGTAGACCTGTTAAGTTCACGGAAGTCATAAAGTGAACTGTCATTTACTGGGTGCCAGGTGGTTTATATGTTTTGATTTTTTCCCCCAACTTATTTTGAAAAATTTCAAACCTATAGAGCAATTGCAAAAATAATGCAGTGAAGCCAAGTACAGTGATGCGCACCTGTAGTCCCAGCTACTTGGGAGGAGGCTGAGGAAGAAGGATTGCTTGGACCCAGGAGTTTAAGACCAGTCTGGGAAACACAGCAAGACCCTGTTGTTAAAAAAAGAAAAAAAGTACATTGAACTCTCCATGTACTTTTTGTCTGGATTAATTTGCTTTTGTCTTTCTATGTGTATGTGTGTGTGCACTCATGCACACACATACACACTTTAAAACCCTAACCCTAACCACTTGAAAGTAAGCTGTAGATACCACCACAATTTATCTCTGAACCCCTAATCATGTCTCCTCTAAGAACAAGAACACTCTCCCATGTAACCACAACACCATTACTTTGAAACAATAACATTTCCCAAGTTTCCTCAGTTGTTCCAATGTCCTTTATACCTTTTAAAAAATATGTTTGATACAGGATCTTTTCAAGGATTACTTACACAAGATAGCTGTATCCTTTAGTTTCCTTTAACGTAGCATAGTACTGTACCTTGTAGTCAGGGTTCTCCAGAGAGATAGAACCAGTAGGATGGATACCTAGAAAGGTAGGTAGATAGTCAAGAGGGGATTTATTAGGGGGGTTGGCTCATGTGATTATGGAAGCTGAGAAGTCCCACAACAGGTCGTCTGTATGCTGAAGACCCTGGGATGCTGACAGCGTGACTCAGTCCAATCCCAAAGGCCTCAGGACCAGGGAAGCTGTTGGTTAATTCTCAGTCTGAGGATAAGGCCTGAGAACCCAGGGCTGCCAGTGTTACGTCCTGGAGTTGTTTTTTAAGGACAGAAGAGGAAGAGTGTATTCTAGCTCCAACAGATAGCTCAACAGATTTGCCTTTTCTCTGTTTTTGTTCTCTCCAAACCCCTTGAAGATTGGATGATATCTACCCACACTGGTGGAGGATCTTCCCCACCTTGTCAGTCCACTCAGACTCACATGCTAATCTCTGGAAACACAGATACACCCCAAAATAATGCTTTAACAGGTTTCTAGGTATTTCTTAATCCAGTCAAGTTGACCTAAAATTAACCATCACTGTACCCTTGCCTTTTATGATATTGGAATTTTTTGAAGATTCCAAGTTTGTTGTCTTATAGACTGAATTAGAATTGCCAATTGTTTTCTCATTTAGACCCAGGTTATACATTTGGAATTAGAATTGCCCATAGGTGATGTTTCTTTCTCTTCCCTAGAATTGTAGGTGACACATAATGTCAGTTTGTAGTGTCCCTGGTGATATGAGGTTTGATCTCTTCATTGAAAGAGTATCTTTTTCCCTTTTAATTAATAAAATTATCTGTGGAATGATACCTGGAGATTGCTTGACTATCCTGTTCCTCAATAATTTTCATCCAATGGCTTTAACATATATTGATATTCCTGGCCTAGGAAAATTGGTACTTATAAAATCTGCTAGATTAGCTTTCATATCCCCCCCCCTTTTAATATCACTTTAGATTCATGGATTCTTTTCCTCAAAGTGTTCTAATCTATTGCCAATCTTCTTGCCTCCTCTCCTTCCCCCCAATGTTATGCTTTTTTGATACTCACATTGTCCAAAATGTAGCCATTGGGAGCCTATTTTATCTTATTTGACCCGAAAAAAACAACCCAATAAATTGGTGAAATTTGGCTGTTACAAGGCTTAGACAATACATCTTCCTCAGGGTCATATACCTAGTTTGCAGAGGTAGCCAGATGCAAACCCAATTCTGGTTAACTCTAAAGTGGTTTCTGCTGCTGCACATTGCCTTCTGGCTGCCCAGAAACAGAATGTCACCTGCTGAAACCAAATTAAAAAGAAAGAGCACAATCATTGCATCATTGTTGCTGATAGCAAATGATCTGAAACAACCCTAAGTGTGAATCAGTAGGGAAATGGTTGAATAAATAGGTACGTTTACTCGAGGGAAAACTATGAAATTATAAACAAGAATTAGGATGTTCTGTAAGTACTGACATGGAAAGATCTCTAAGGTTATATTAAGAGAAAAAGGGAAGTACAGAACAGCATATATTTGTGAAAGAAGTAGGGGGTAAGAAAATATATTTGAATTTGCACAAAGAAGTTCTGGAACGATATTTTTAAAAGTTGTTACTGGTAGAGGATGGTTAAAGTGGATGATATGTGTGTGGTGTGTGTGTGTGTGTGTGTGTGTACGCACTGAGACTAGACTTCTCAAGATTTATAATTTTATATAATGTTGATTTTTAATAGCTTGAGATGTAATTAACGTATATCATACAATGCATCCATTTAAAGTTTACAGCTTAATAGTTTTTAGTATGCTGATGGAGGTGTACAGTCATTTTAGAACACTTTTATCACCCTAAAAAGAAACTTTGTATTCATTAGCAGTCACTTGCTATCTCCCTCACCCTAACCCTCTCATCCACTAATCTATTTTCTTTCTCTATAGATTTGCCTATTCTAGAAATTTGATAAAAATGGAAACATACCATATGTGATCTTTTGTGACTGATTCCTTTCCCTTAGCATAATGTTTTCAGGGTTCATCCATGTTGTAGCATGTATCAGAACTTCGTTCCTTTTTTTTTGAGTCAAATTTTACTCTGCTGCCCAGGCTGGAGTATAGTGGCACGCTCATGGCCACCACAGCCTCCACCTGCTCCTAACAGGCGATACTTCCGCCTCAGCCTTCCAAGTAGCTGGAACTATGGGCATATGATTCCATGCCTGGCTAATTTTTCTTGATTTATTGTGGAGACGAGATCTTGCCAAGTTGCCCAGGCTGGTCTGGAACCCCTGGGCTCAGGCAATCCTTTTGCTGCTGCCTCCAAAGTGCTGGGATTACAGGTATGAGCCACTGTGCTTGGTATTTCATTCCTTTTTATTTACCAAATAATATTTCATTATATGGACATACCATCTTTAACTTATCCATTTATCACTTGGTGGACATTTGAGTGATTACTACCTTTTGGCTTTTATGAATAATGCTGCTGTAAACACTTGCATGCAGGTTTTTGAATGCATATATGTTCTCATTTAATTATGTAATATACATAGGAAGAATGCTGGTAAGCCAACTGGTAACTCTGTCTGACCTTTTGAGGAATTTCCAAATTGTTTTCTAAAGCAGCTATACCATTTTCCATTCCTACCAGAAATGTATGAGAGTTCCTACTTCCCCACATCTTTGCCAAACTTGTTATTATGTTTTATTTTTTATTGCAGCTATTCTAATGGGTATAACATTAATTTTTGAACCATATGAATGTATTACTGATGCAATATCTATTCCAAAAAGAAAAAAAAATTAAGACAAAAAAAGTAGAAAGAAATGCCAGCTCAGAAAGAAGTTTCAGATGTCCAATCAAAGGGGCAGAGAGTGGATAGATGGTCTCAGGAGAGGGACAAGCCTCTTGCCTTCTTTTTCTTCCCTTTTCTCTTCTCCACCCCCACACCAACACCCAGTTTCTAATTTTGTCACAGAGAGCTAGTTTATTTATTTTTATGCTTTCTTTTCTTTATTTTCCTTTTTTTTCTTTCCTACTTCTCCAAGAAAAAAGTAGAGAGCTATTTTAATTAGCCATGTCAAATGTTAATTGTTTTGGCAGACAACAGAAACTTGAATAAGCTTTTCCTTTCAAAACTCAAGAACTCTGCTTTCTAAGAGCTAACTTTGGAAAGAATGTTTCTGGTCTGGAAAATTAGGGTAGTAAACTGAAAAGGAATTCATGTCCTAAGGGAGCTGGAAATGGAGTAGGGAGCTCGATTTCTTTGGAGAGATATTATAACAAATACTAATGGCTGAAATAGTAATACAAATCTTTTTATTTTATTTTTTCCTCTTTGGTAAAAGCCTCAGAAAGTGAATGATTACATTCAAAATAGATTTTTCCCAGGCACTGAAAAATCCTCAGGTAACCCTTATTTAAAAAAAATTATGAGATCTTAGGCTGTTTTGCTGAGTGAGAAGATCCTGTGTAACATTTAAGCCTTTGAAGTGATAAAATTTTTACCTTCTGGAGCTGCAGCTATATAGCAATATTCCAAATTCATGATAACCTATCTGGATACATTGTTATTGCTGTGGAACTGTCCTTCTGTTTTGATTATTCCCTGCCAGAAATTGTTTGGTCTTAGAATTCTGCATACTTTTTCCTTTTAAAGTTATCATGACCAGAAAGCAAAAGGGCATGTTTATATGTACAGTAAGTTACTTTCATTTTGTAACTTTATAATGATAATATTGGCAAACTTTTTTTAGTTTATGATGTACCAAGTACTGTGCTGACTTCTTTATATAAGTTGTATCATTTAATTATGGCAAAACCCACATAAGGAAACTGAATCTCTGAGAGCTTAAGTAACAAGCCTAAGATCATATGACTAGTGAAGCATCAGATCCAGACCCAGGAATCAAGACTGTCTTATTGCAAAGCCTGTGCTATGCGATTTTTCTGCTGTGCAGCTTGAAATTTTACATGGAAGATGATTTATTTTTCTCATTCTCTTTGAAGCTAAGTCCTGACTTATTTACTTGGTAGGTATTTATTAAGTACCCATCACATGTCAGGCACCTTGAGGATTATAGAGATGGTTGAAATCCAGTCTTTATCATTAAGAAATTCATACTCAAGTAGAGGAAATAAAACTGCACCCATACTCATAGCAGCATTACTCACCATAGCCAAAAGATGGAAGTAACCTAGGTGTCCATTGATGGATGAAGGGATAAACAAAATATGGTTTTTATGTGTAATGGAATATTATTCAACCTTAAAAAGTAATAAAGTTATGAAACATGCTACAATATGAATGTGACCTTGTGTATGTTATACTAAGTGAAATAAGCCTATAATAAAAAGACATAATGCTATATGATTTTACTTGTACAAGGTATCTGGTATCTCAAACCCAAAGAAACAGAAAGTGGAATAGTGATTGCCAGGGACTGGGAGCAGATGCACAATGGGGAACTGTTTAATGGGTGTAGAGTTCCAGTTTTGCCAGATGAATTGGTTGCATAGTGGTGTGAATATAATTCATACTACAGAAATATGCTTAGAAATTGTTAAGTTGGTAAATTTTTACTGGGCATGGTGACTCATGCCTGTAACACTAACACTTTGGGAGGCTGAGACAGGAGAATTGCATGAGGCCAGGAGGTCAAGACCAGCCTGGGTAACATAACAAGATCCCATCTTTAAAAAAAAAAATTACCTGAGTGGTGTGATCATGTGTACCTGTAGTCCTAGTTATTTGGAGGCTGAGGTGGGAGGATTGCTTGAACCCAGGTGTTTGAGGTTACGGTGAGCTATGATCATGCCACTGTATTCTAACCTGGGTAACAGAGTGAGAGACCCTGTGTCACATTTAAAAAAAAAAAAAAAGGTAAATGTTATGCTATGTGTATTTTGCCACAGTTGAAAAAACAAAAACAGGTAAACCTTTTGTCTTAGTTCACTTGTGCTGCTGTAACAAAATGCCTAAAGCTGGGTAGTTTATAAACAGCAGACATTTATTTCTCACAGTTGTGGAGGCTGGGAAGTCCAAGATCAGGGCACTGGCAGGTTCAGTGTCTGTTCTGGGCTGCTGTCTGTCTCCAAGATGGTACCTCGTTGCTGCATCTGCTGGAGGGGATGAATGCTGTGTTCTCACATGGTGGAAGGGAAAGAAGGGTGAACTCACCTCCCTCAAGCCCTTTTATAAGGCACTAATTCGTTCACAAGGATGGAGGCCCCATGGCCTAATCACCTCCCCAAATCCCTGCCTTTTAATACTGTTGCATTGAGGAGTCAGTTTCACCATGACTTTTGGAGGTGACACAAACATTCAAGCCATAGCAGCACTCTACTATTTGGTGGAAAGCGGTCAATAAGACAAGGAAGGACAAATGAAGTCATAGGTATTAAAGAGGTGGCTTCCCACAAAGGGTAGATCTGGATGGGCAATGGAGATGAGTAAGACTTGTACTGCCATGAGGGAGGTGGGAACGGCAACTCAGGTGAAGGGAACAAGTGAGCCAAGTTATAGAGCTGCTTTAAGACCTAGTCTTAGTAAGGAACACATTGCCAAGTGCTCTATAATTATGGGTGCTCCGGCTGCCTTCCATGTGGTCAGCGACTCAAAAGCAAACTCCAAACCAGGTTTATGGAGTCATGGTGTACTGGACAGGGACTCTTTCATGATTCATTCAGTAAACATTTACTTAGCACATAGTGCCGGTGCTATGCTAGGCACTTTATATATGTTGGCAGATTTAATACCCCCAGCAACTCTAGAGTTATTAATAGCCCCAATTAACAGATGCAAAAATTGTGACTCAGAGAGGGGAAGTAACCTGTCTAAAATCACATGACTGGTAGGTAGCAGAAGCAAGACTTTGCCCATGGAGCCCATATGTGTCTACTAAGCTACACACCTTCTCTTGGGGGTAAGTGGGAAGTAATGTATGCCTTTGAACTACAGTCAGAATGGCACGTGATTGCCACCATTTGGCATCTTCTTGCTGCTTTTGAGGTACCTTGGCTGAGTTAACTTACATCTCTGAGACCTAGCTTTCTTTTCTGTTTGTTTGTTTTACTCTGTTTTTTCGTGGTCACTAGATGATCAGGGAATGGCTCAGCTTTCTTTTCTGTGAAATGAAGACCTGGGTTAGGCTAGATTATTTCTAAAGTCTCTCCAAGATCTAAAAACTTCATTCATTCAGCAAACACCAGGTTTGTATCTATTACATACCAGGTCCTGTGCTTATGGGCACTGGCAATTGAGATTTGGCAGAACATTAGTTTTGACTATAAGAAGAGTGTAAATTATTTTATGAAGGAGACATAAAAGAGACGATGATCGTACATTATGTTCATAGTCATTCATTCAATATGGTCATACAGAGAACTATTGGAGCACAGAGGAGGGCCACCTGACCCTGTCTAGGATAAGGAGATGCTACAAGGAAATGACCCCAAAGACCAGGAAGATAATGAAGAAGACCACAGAACTTTATCCTTCCTGTTGTCCCTATGGTCACAAGCTCACTACTTATTTATTAAATTTGGTAAAACTTAAGTAAACTTTTATTTTTAGTCTTGTGGAAAATCTAGTTATATTTGACAAGTTAAGCACAGCTATGTGTCAAGTATCTATAAGGTTTGGATTCTTTTTCAGATTAGAGAAAGATTATAAAGGTTAATAAGAGGATTACCTGTGGGTTTTTTCTTTTAAGGGAATTTCGGCAGCATGGAGCAGATTAGTAAGAGGCTTAAGAGTCCAGAGTTATTTAGGATGTTTGCAACTAAAGTCACAGATGACTATGCTTCAAAGAAACAAGTGAAGTGGCCAAGATACTGGGTAAGATAAGTGATTCTCTCAAGATGACTAACAACTGTTGAATTGCTAAGAAAGAAAATTACTAAGTATTAGCATTCCAGTACTAAGGACTTGAAGTGGGTGCTGAGGGGGAAAAATTAGGAGCTAACATTTATCGAGAGTCTACTATGTCAGGCATGGTGCTATGTATGCCCTTTACATTTATCATTTTAAATTTTCCTCCCCACAGTCCTGTAAGGTATGTGTTCTTATCCTTGATTGACAGGTATAGAAACTGAGGCTCAAAGAAGTTGTGACTTGCTTAGGGTGATAGCTAACAAGAGACTGAGTAGTGGTTCTAAGTCAAGTTGGCTTTGTCCCTGCCTTCTACACCACACTTCTTCAGGATCCTAGACTTTCTATTTTTGGAGGAACTGCCCTAGGGTGGGGGTGTGTGTGTGTGTGTGCTCCTTTTCATCTGTGGAGTCCATGGGAGTCATGATGGTCAGGGGAGGTAAGCTCTTCAAGTTTTCTAGCACACTGAAGGACAGCTCCTCCAGTTCCCATGACTTCCTTCTGAGTTGGTAGATCACCACCAGCTCCCAGGGATAAATGGCTCTTACTAAAACATTGGTTTTTTTCTTCCTTTTTCTCCTTTCCCAGGCAGTGTATGAGGTTTGCTCTTGGCAATCTGTCTCTTAGAAGTGTAGAAGTGGCTCATAAAAATCATCTGAGAGAATGCTGACTGAGGCCAGCTAGGTTTATGTAGTTGCTTCTTTCTCTCTCCCTCACAAAGATTAACTTCAGCTCATATGCTCAAGATTCTGTCTTTGCAGACCTGAGAGATCTTGTCACCTGGTTCTCAGAGGTCTTGAACTATAAGATTCTGACAGGATCACATGGAAGTCTTAGCACTTCTAATCCTCTGCTTCAGCCTCCTTCCTTCTCTCAGGGTCCTTCTGAGCATGGTGTCTTGTCAGGGAGTGTTTTTCCAGCTGACTTTGGAAGCAGGCCAGGCATCTCTCTCAGGCCTCTTTAACCACCCCACCCCCAGAAGTTCCCACATATGGCTGTGCAAAACTTGGAAAACTAGCTTCCAACATGGGTCAATGGATTATGGCAGTGGGGCAAAGTCTCCTCTAGCCAGATGGTTTCTCTACCCTGGTATTCCATAAAGCTACAGTGAAATGGATAGAAGATCTGAGGTCAGGAGATAGGAGCTCAAGTCTTGGCTCACATCACAAATCCTGGGTCTGTAGCACTTGACCTGTCTTAGCCTGTTTTCTTGGCTGTAAATGAAGGATTGATGACAATCCAGCTTCGTACTGCTGTTCTCAGAGTCAGATAACTTGGTATATATTGTAAAGAGACTTTATAACAAGCCTGTAGAATGTGTTACAGATGTCAGTGCTTATTGTTATCGACCAAATTTGGCTCAATGAAAAATATTTCTGGAAACTGAGCAGGATGCCTTCTCTGTCATCACTGGCCTCCAGTTCCTGGCAAACCTGATCACTGCTCAAGGAGGCATTCATTGCATCATTCTCCTGTTTATTTTTGTAATCTTCTCATTTATAGTCTTGTAAATGCTACCAGACGCTTTGGTGATTCTTGAATATTTATCTTTGAAAACTCTGGTCAGGGTTGTACACTCATACCCAGAACTATTTATCCCAGAGTGAATATTTGAATTCTTGGAGCTGCATGTGAATTCATTTTCCAAAAAATTCTGGGACAGCAGAGCTGGCTATATATGATAAATGAGGTTTATCTTGCTGGCTAGAATTCTGGATGGTTGAGAACTCTTGAGGGTATCTTAGTAGGTAAGTCCTAAGTCAGGGCTATTACAATTTTGTACATGCTTCTGGGAATGAAATGAGAATGGAGAAGAGAGTATTTTACTGTAAGTGTTTTATGAATTTAAAGCTAGAAGCCCTTGGAAACTAAAGAATCTTTTGTGGATTGTTATCAGTTTTTGGAATTATTTTTCTGTTCAGACAAATTTTCTAGGTGTTCCCTAGACACTTAGGATTGTTGCTTACTTCTGTCTTCTTGCCTCTTCAAATGATTGCTGTTCATTCTTCCTGGCTGTGTTAGAACTCTTTACATTGTGGATGGAAGCAACCCAACTTTAACATGGGCAAAGATGAATCTGTAGGAAAGATACTGAGGTATTTTATGTAACCATGGAAAGAACAGATGCAGCTAGAATCAGGAGGTATTAGAGCAAGTAGTTAACAAACAGCTCCCAAATTTCAATGGCTTAATATAAACAAACTTTATTTCCAGTTCTTACAGCAGTTTAACATGGTTGCTGCTGACTAGAACACCTTTAACATTTCTGACACCCAGGTGCCTTCCGTCTTGTGACACCTCCATTTTCAGAGTATTCTCCTCTTAACCTGCAGGTAGAGAAAGGAGATTGAAGAATCTCAAGTGGAAGGTTTCCATGGGCCAGTTCTGAAAGTGACTTATGTCACTTCTATTCTCATTCCATTGACTATAACTCAGTATGTGGCTTACGAAGGGGGAAAAAAAAAGAATTTGGTGAGCACTTAGCTAGCTCTAACCACACAGTGACTCAAACACTGTCAAGATTTTGTCTCTTGCCTTTGCTTCTCTCTTCTACATGCCAGGAAACATGATCACCAATTGCTTCTGAACTCTGAGTCTCACCAGAGGACTGGTCTACATTCTTACTGATTCCAAGTAAAAAATCTGAAAGAGTAATGATTGGACCACTTTGGATCCTGTGACCACCTTGGAGCAATCAACAGTGACCTGAAGGGCAGGGTGATTTAGCATAGATGTGGTTGTTCTTAGAGAAGAAGGAATCACTGTGAGATAAAGCGTCACCCCATTTGCCAGCCACTAAAATGGCCCAACATAGCTTTGTCTCTACTCTTGTGGAAAATTTAGAGCAATTTTATAGTCACTCTCCAGCACCCATTACCTTAGCCACACCAAATAATTGTATTTCATTGAATCTATGATGTCATAATTTTTAACATGTACAACTGTTTTATGTATCACTGAGAAAGAAAGATAAAATGAGATTTTGAATAAACTATGAGTTAATGTTAAGATGCCATTTATTGTCAAATGCATCTGAATTTCCAAGCTGTCAAAATGTAAGAAAAAATGTTTTTAGAATTTATGAAGGATTATCCTTCTTACTCTACAGCAAAGCTCTATATGCTCATGCTTTGGTACCACTACTCCTTTCGTTTCTTCAGTCCATCTGTTAATTTAAGTAACATTTGTAGTCCAGATAACAGTGAATAAGACAGATTCAGCTTCAGCCTTCTTTCTTTTTCATTTTTATCTTTTGTTTTTCAGGTGGGGTCTCACTCTGCCACTCAGGCTGGAGTGTAGTGGCATGATCACAGCTCACTATAGTCTTGAGCTCCTGGGTTCAGGTGATACTTCTACTTCAGCTTCTGAGTAGCTGGGTCTACTGGCCTGTGCCATCACACCGGTTACTTTTTAAATTTTTTTGTAGAGACAAGGTCTTTCGGTGTTGCCTAGGCTGGTCTCAAATTGCTGGACTTAAGCAATCCTCCTGCCTTGGTCTCTTAAACTGCTGGGATTATAGGTGTGAGCCACTGAGTCTGGCCACTTCTGCCTTCTTGACTCTTACTGTCTCTCCCCTTTTCAGCCTCAGCAATTCCTTCTTCCCCTTTTCCATTCTGGTATTATGAAGTACCTGCTATGTGCCAGGCAGTCCATTGTACACAAAGGGCTCAGGAAGAAATATGATGGTATCCTTGTCCTCAAGGTACTTATAGCATGGGGTAATAAGAACTGTGGGCTGTGGAGAGATAGTCATGCAAACAGACAAGTAAATAAATGATTACAGTTCCTGTTACTAAAGTCTTTACAGCATACTGTGGGTCCCAAAAGGAAGGGGAGGGGTTAATTCTGTTTTTGTATTGTTTTTACTGTTAAGATGATTGTGCACTATTAAAAGAGCAAACAATAGTCTCTTTTGAGTATTAAAATGTACCTATTTTCAAAGATACCTGATAATAATTACTAAGTAGGCCAAGGTGTTTTCCAAAGCTGATTTGAATCACCTCAAACTTCCTATTAAACTTTACCTTCAAAAGGCACATATGGGTCTCCTTTCTTTTTGCAAACGTTAATAAATTGCTTTTGATGACTTCTATAGAGACAAAGTGAGGGGATATCCAATTTATCTTTTTGTGGAGGCAGTCAGCCCTTTTTTACATTAATTACCTACATACTTAAACATGTGGTTCTTTTTTGGGCCCTAGTGGATGCTTTGTATCACATGTTCCAGCAGGGAGAGGAGCAGGAGTAGCCAAGAAGGGCGGAGTGCAGGCACTTGGGGCTGTTGGGGCCCAGCAGCAGGGATTACAGGGATCGAATCTGGAGAAATGAGGTGAGGCTAGTTTGGTCTGGGATTGGGAAAGCACTATGGCAGGGACTTCCCTTAGAATGTCCCAGAGCTCAGATAGTTTAACACTAGGGTGGATCCCTACCTCTCAAACTACAATGCCAGCTATGATTAAATGATTTTTATTGGTTGGAAAACACAGGAAGACCACAACAGGACTCTGGGAAGTAAAGAGATTTTTTTTTTTTTTTTTTTTTTGAGAGGGCAGCAGAGGGCCAATGTTCATCTCTCTGCTCTTGCTATTGGAAAAGGTTAACCTACTAAAGGAAAGAATCAAAATTTAAATGACTCTTCTCTCTTCTGGTTTATGGAAAGTGAATAAACATTGAGATAGTTGAAGTTTGTTTTTGTTTTTTAACCTTACAGGCTAGTATGTCGAGAGCAGGGCACCTGGTGGGAGAGTGAGATTTTGTGATACCACCTTGTCACTGGGCATAGGGGACCTTGTGGAGAGAGGTGAGCTTTTTGCTGGTCCCATGTAGCTTTTCTCTAAAGTAGCTTCTTTAGAGAAAAGGAAAAATGTTGGTGTTTCTAGATCAACTTTGTGATTTCTAAGTAACAGTCTGATCATGAAGTATGTGGCAGGAGTGTATTGTACTTATAAGTGGAGATGCCCAACTGAGGGATGGTGGACAAGCATGCCCAGCCCTTTTCAGGAGAACTCTTTACAAGCAATCAAAATGAGATGGAGCAAAGAAAAAAGGAAAAGAAAAGAAACCCATTCTTTGAAATTGGCAAAAGGTTTATGTCAAGCAGTGATTTATGGGTGTACAGAGGAGGAATATTAAAAGAATAATTGCTGGCTGTTTATTTTGGGAAAGTATGTGTAGTGAGAGTTGAGGTAGAGAGCTTTATTTTTTCTCTTACCTTGCTCTAACTTCCATTAGTGTTAATAGGATCATATATTCTAGACTTTCCTTGGCTTGCTGCCCTGACATAAATGCTTGAATTTCTTGTTTTAGTATTATGAATTCTTAACAACAACAGGGAAAAAGAAACAGAATGTTGTGTGCTAAATTATTCTATATGCCTTATTGTGAATGAGATTTATTCTCTTGGGTCCATGGCTATTAAGATTATCTGTTTAGATGATCTGTGTTTCTGACAGCTATTTCTAGATAGCTTTATAATTTGCCCAAGGGATTTGTTCAGGGGTTGGCTAAATGTATTTTTTATTTGGTGGAACAAGGTGAGTCTTAATCATGGTTATCTGAGCTCCAGTCCCTTCTAGAGGCTGCTGTCATCCATAGGGCCAGTAAAGCTGATTTTTCCCCTCACTGTGGCACCCATCCTGGGGCATACATTAGGCAGTCATTTGATACACATTGACCTGACTTACCCTCTTGGTGGAGGATTTAGTTCTTAGGGTTACTGCTGCAGAATTCATTTATTCAATTAAACAAATAGAAATTGAGTTCCTGTTGTGCTTTGGACATTGTTTCAGATTTGGTAATACTCTGTGAAGAGTCAGAATCAGACTGTGCAATGAACTCCAGTAGAACTGGAATGTTAAAGTGTCAGGGTTGGAAAGGACTTTAGAGCTAATCGAATCTAGGGATAAGCTAGCTTTTTCTTTACAGAAAAAGGGCCAGAAAGTAAATCTATTAGGCTTTGGGGGCCACATATGGTCTCTAATGCATATTATCCTTTGTTTTTTACAACCATTTAGAAATGTAAAGATTATTCTAAGCTGGAGGTTGGGGCATAGGCTGAATTTGGCCCAGGAGTCATAGTTTGCTCATTCCTGATCTAACAGACTCTACTCATTTTACCAATGAGGAAACTGAAGGCCAGAGGGTGAAGCAAACCCCTCCCTGTCTGGTCACATAACTAGTTCTTGACACAGCTGGGTTCAGGTCTACACCTCAAACTGCCTAATTGCTTTGCATATGTATAGCTTTGGTCCTGAGGAAAGTATGAATCTTATTTTTTTTTCTTTTTTGAGTCAGGGTCTCACTCTGTTGCTCAGGCTGGAATTCAGTGGCATGATCACAGTTCACCTTAGCTTCCACCTCCTGGGCTCAGGAGATGCTTCTGACTCAGCCTCCCGAGTAGCTGGGACTAAAGACATGTGCCACCATGTCCAGCTATTTTTTTGGCGGGGGGAGGGGGCAGACAAGAAGTCTCATTATTTTGCCTAGGCTGGTCTCGAACTCCTGGGCTCAAGCAATCCTTTCACCTCAACCTCCCAAAGTGCTGGGATTACAGGTGTGAATTGCCATGCCTATCTGAATCTTAGTTAATTTTAAGACAGTTGGATACCTACCACTTTCCAGTCACTGTGTTTGAGATTGAGGGTGCAAAAGTAAATATAACAAAGTCTCAACTCTCAATCAGCTTAGTTGGTGTAAGCAATTGAGATGGCAGTGTGGAAAGTGGCAGATAGAGTTAGTAGTCATTACTGTGGAAGCACAGGAAGGCACTTTTCCTTTAGTGAGTGGTTTGCTTCAGTGGGTGAATGAATGAATTCATTTATTCAGTGCACTCCCCTCACTGATGTTTTGGAAGCCTCAGCCCAACCTAAAGAAATGGGGCAGGGGTCTGGCTACCTCCACAGTTGCTTGTTTCTTTCTTTGGGGACTGATTCTTATGCACATCCTACATATGCCTGGGTAAGTAATGCAGTTAAAGGAACTAAAATGAAAGATTCAGTTGGCTATTGGGGGAAAATGGTTTCTTTGGCAGTTGCTTTGTTTCACCAGTTTATCTGAGCAGTGTCATTGAGACACATGTGAAATTGTATAAGGTCAATCATAGAGCCTTTTAATATTCTAGAATTTGAAAGTATTTTAGGATCACTTAGCCAAAGCCTCTCATTTAACAGATAAAGAACATGATGCCCATAGATGTTAAATTACTTACTAATTAACACAGCTAATTCATAGAATCTCATGGTTGATTTTTAGATAAAAAAAAAAAGATATATAATATAACCACCCAGATAATAATAAAGGTTTATAATCATAGCCAACATTTATCTAAAAATTTTTATGGTATGTATAGTAACATATATTAGCTCAACTCTGAAAGTAACCCAATGTAATAGATATGATTACGATCCCCATTCTAGCTGAGGAAACTAAACTTGGAGAGATTAAGTAAATTTTGCCCAAGATCATCAAGCTAATAAGTGGGAGGGTCAGGATTCAAATCCAGACTAAGTGCTTACCCAGGTGTAAGGTTCCTTACTCCAACTTGCTCTAAGTGTGTGAACTGTGCCTCTCCATTGACTTTTGAGCTCCTCGTGGACAGGGGCCATCTCTCCTTCATCTGTTTTTCCCTGCTCTGGGCTTGGCGTATAGCATTTGCTCAATAAATGTTTGCAAAACAAATGAATTAGTGAGTCAATCAATTCACTTCTTTAAATAGTTGACACTTCTAGTGACAAGTGAATGGGAATTCAGTGGCTAGGCCAAAGCCATGTCCAGGTCTGCTAATGTCCAGTCCTTTTATGAGACAGATAGTCTCAGATAGTCAGATAGTCCTTTTATGTGCAGATTTGGGCCAGGAAAGCCTGTTGCCCTGCAGTTATCTTTACAGTAGCCCTGTACATTTCTGAGAATTAATATGGGTAGTAGAATTCTCTTTGAACATCAAAAATTCCTTAAAGACGCGATAGCCTGCTTGGTTTCTCTGAATCTGATGAAGTTTGTGGAGGAAACTGGAAGATTCTCTCTGTATGTGGTATCTTCTTTTTTGCACAGCCATTTAAATTTAAAGTTGTGGTTTCAAACTATGTTCTGAGGCATCCTGGGGTTTGTGGGCTAGAGAATCAAAGAATTCTGTAAGATAAACCAGGCATGGATTTGACTTTGAGCCAAATGATACCTAAAACAAGTATGTTTACTGCATTAATTTTTCAGGTCTGACAGATGAGAACAGCCTACTCATTAAAATGAACAGCACTTTGCAATATTTTCTTTTCTAACTTATATAAGTTGAATGTTCTTCTCATCTGACAATGGTAATACAAGGGATTGCTCCACGGGAGTTATCTGAAGTCAAAGGCATTTTTTGACATTTTTTTGGATTTGTAGAGCTTGTTCTTAAAAAAAGATTTCTCCACCTAGATTACTGTTTCTGTTGTTGTTGGTTTTGTTTTTTGTCTTTTAAAAAAAGAGAACAGTGTGGGCTTTACCATTTGTTGTGAGCAAAATTCTTCTATATGACATAATAAAACTGAAGTCCTCGGATTTTAGTTTAGAAATCTATTTCCTTTGAACCTAGGTTTGTTCATATAAGTCAATACACAGCATTAATAATTGCTGCATATCACTTGGGGGAAAATCCAAATTAAATAAAGAAGGCTTTCATTAGGTTGTGAAAAAAACAGATTTAGGCTTTGTTGGTATGATTCTGTAGGGATTTAGGGGGTAGAGATGCAATACAAGATAACCTTCTCATTTGTAGGCATTTGGAAAATCTCTTAAAATAAAGAAACACATGAATGTTTGTTTTCCAACACAAAATAATTCAAAGGCCTGACCATGTTTCTTGCCAAAGCTTTGTTCCTTTCAAGTCCTATCTAACACTACACAATTTATTTTCTGATTATATAAGAAGAAAATCTCATTTAGTGGCTGACTACCAGCTGTTTATACCTACCTTTAGGCATTTAGAAACTATTAATGAATCTTTTAACTATATCAGGATACCCTCCTGGTTTACTGCAGTTTATTTCCACTCCCCTCCTCCTTCAGCAACAGTAGTATTTGCCTCTGGTAAGAAGGGGTAGGGAGGCATGGCAAGAGCAAATGACAAGGATCTGTTCGCCACATGGTAGTTTGCTGTGTTATCAGATAAATATTTATGTTCTAGAGAGAGATGTTTTTTTTCTATCTAAATTTTTTTTGAAAAACTTCAAACAAACAGGTTAGTACAAAGAAAAACCCAAAACCCTTCACTTAGATTTACAAATTGCTAACATTTTGCTACATTTGGCTTATTTTTCTCTATGAATGCATATTTACATTTGCAGGGGCAGACATCATGTTATCTTATCTCTAAATACATCAGTCTTTGTCTCCTGAGTATAAGGGACATTATTCTACATGATCACAATACCATTATGTTGCCTTAGAAATTTAACATTGATTCCATAATATCATCTAATATGTAGTCTATATTTAAATTTTGTCTTTGATCATCTAGCTTTCACTGTGTAACAAATCTTGCCAAAACTTAGTATCTTAAAGCAACTACCATTTATTAATGCTCATGATTCTGTGGGTCACTTGGGTGGTGGTTCTTTTTTTTTTTTTTGAGTTGGAATCTCAACTCGTCACCCAGGCTGGAGTGCAGTGGCCATGAGCATGCAGGGCTCGAACTGCAGGGCTTACATGATCCTTCTGCCTCAGCCTTCCAAGTAGCTGGAACTACAGACACATACCACCATGACTGGCTGGGGTGGATCAGACTCAACTGATCAGCTGGGCTTTCATACTTCAGAAGTGAGTCCTGGATTGACTGGGAGCTGACTAGTCTAAGTTGGCCTCGGTTTGGATGACTTGTCTGTGCTTCAGAGGGTCTGTTATCCTCCAGCAGGCAGCACAGACTTGTTCCCATGGCTTATGGGCAGGTTCCAAGAGAGAGTGGAAGTGTGCAAAGCCTTTTGAGACCTAGGCTTGTAACTGGCACAGCATTGTTTCTGTTGCAGTGTTCTGGCCAGAGCAAGTCACAAGCTCCTCTTGATGGAAAAAAATGTAAAGTCATATTGCTTTTAGGGGCATGGATACAAGGGTGTGAACAATTGCAACCATTTTTGTGATCTATCATACCCCTACTGTCCTAATAATAAAATTGTTAATAATATAATGTTCATCATTATATGTTGGTTTGTTTTTACTCTAGGATCCAATCAAGGCTTACACATTAAATTTAGTTGTTATACATCTTTAGACTCTTTTTAAAATATTTAGTCTCCTTAAATCTATAGGCCTCTCCCCTTTTGTGTGTGTGTTTTTTGTTGTTTTTAAGATTCCAGTCCTGTTTTCATAAGAAAACAGTATCTCTCAAATATCTCACAATATGAATTTGTCTAATTATTTCTCCATGTTTATATGAAGGCTAAACATTTTTGTTAAAAATTCTAAATAACTGAGATCATATATTTCTTATTCCATCATATATTTCTTATGAGGGGGCACATTGTGTTAGTCTGTCTAGATTACTGGTGATGCTAAATGCAATTTGGCTCAAGTGGAGATCTGCCAGATTTTGTAATCATAGAGGTGCTATTTCCTGAGAATGGATTTAAGTTTTGGCATTTGGTGTTAAAATTCCCCTAATCATATCAACATATATTCATTAGATACCTACCATATATCCAGTCTGTCTAAATTAGTACTACAGGAAACGTAAAAGAATGGTAAAGGTTGTTGCCTGTCTAAAGAAATACACAATTTTCTTTTTTTTTAAATTTTTATTTTAAAGTTGTGAGGTACAATTCATTCAGGGTTAGGTATACAAATGAGAAATATACAATTTTCTTGAGTTAATCTTTAAAAAACTGAACAAATGGTAGAGGAGTGGTGATTCTAAGTTAATGATTGGTTTATAAAAACTTTTTATTGAAGTATAATGTACATATTAAAAAAGTATACCTATTGTTGGTTGGGCACAGTAGCTCACGCCTGTAATCCTAGCATTTTGGGAGACTGAGAAGAGAGGATTGCCTGAACCCAGGAGTTTAAGACCAGCCTGGGCAACATGGTGAGACCTCGTCTCTATAATAAATAAAAAAATTAACTGGGCATGGTGGCACACACCTGTAGTCCCAGCTACTTGAAAGGTTGAGGTAGAAGGATCAACTGCACCCAACAGGTCAAGTGGCCATGATCATGCCACTGCACTCCAGCCTGGGTGAGAGTGAGACTCCAACCTCCCCCCAAAAAGTATGCCTATGATAAGTGTACAGTCTGATGAAATTTTCAAACTGAACGTATCTTGGTGAAGAAGCAGCATATAGCCAACATCTCAATAAAACTGAGTTTTAACCATATAGAACTTAGATCCAAATGATGCTTGTCCTTTTTTTTTTTTTTTTGAGACAGGGTCTGGCTCCACTGCCTAGACTGGAGTAGGATGATCATAGCTCACTGTAACCTCAAACTCTTGGACTTAGTTGATCCTCCCACCTCAGCTTCATGAGGAGCTAAGACTACAGGTATATACAACCATACCTAGCTAATTTTTAATTTCATTTGTAGAGATGGAGTCTTACTATGTTGCCCAGGCTGGTCTTTTACTCCTGGCCTTAAGTGATCCTTTTGCCTTGGTCTTCACAGGCATTAGCCACTGCACTCCACCAATAGTTGTCCTTTTCAGTGCGAACTTATGAGTGTCTCAAGAAAATCAATATCATTCTAAATTCAAAATGGTGTTATCCAACTTGATCACTGTCTGTACCATGTTCATCAATTTTTATTCAGAGTAATTTTTCACAATGCCCATACATCAGCATAGCTTTTCTTTCATTTCTGTCCCAGAGCAGAAGGCGACCTCTTCCTTTCTAGGGTATCCTTTCCCTTTGTGCATTCTATTCTGTCCCCTCTTGAGGTGCTGTGGTCTAGATGTCCAGTTTCTCTCCATGTCTTTTCTCTTGAAGTTTTCCCTTTCTTTTGATTTTTCTCCTCTTATACACTTATTAACAGTCTTTCTGCTTCTCCTTATCATACTACTTACTTCTCATTCCCTCTCCCTCCTTTCATTGCCAAACTTAAAAATTTTTAAAAAAATTTTTTACTTTAAATATGTGGGGTATAATTGGGTATACAAATGTTCATTATGCAGGTACCCTTGTTGATGAGGTGTGCCCCCCCTGCCCCTCCCCTGTCCCTGGGAAGATTCCCATTACTGCCAATCCTGCTTCCTCCCCTCTCCCCCCAGCAGTTTCCCACTACTGCTGATCCTTTTCTTATAGTATTATGATAATTGTTCAAGGTCCACTTATGAACGAAAACATGTGATACTCAGTTCTTTGTTTCTGTGATAGATTACTCAGTATTATAGACTCTAAGTCCATCCAAGTTGCTGTGAAGTTTATAATTTTTTCCTTCTTTATGGCTGTGTAATATTCCATTGTGTATATGTATCACTTTTTTTTTTTTTTTTTTTTTTTTTT
>NW_007253189.1:1153208-1172144 GCF_000164805.1 Carlito syrichta
CGCTGCCCAGGCGGGTCTCGAACCCGCGGTGTCAGGCAATCCACTCACCTCAGCCTCCCAAAGGCGCGGGATTACAGGCTGAGCCACCGAGCCCGGTTGTATCACATTTTTTTATCCAGTCCTTTTTCAATGGGCAGCACAGTTGATTCCATGTTTTTGCTATTGTGAACAATGCTGCAATAAACATACATATGCAGATATCTTTTTTATAGAGTGATATGTGTTCCTCTGGGTATATTCCCAGTAGGGGGATTGCAGGACAAACTTCTTAAAAGACTGCCTTCTCTTCCTCTTTAACCCATTCATCCAGTTGTTCTTGAAACTTGATCCACAATTCTAGTGAAGTTCATTGACAAACTCCTATTAAGTCAGCCATTTATTTCAGCCTTTGTTCTTATAGATTTCTGCTTCCTTTGGAAGTCTTACTCATCTTTTCTTTAAGACTACTTCCTATCTTGACTTGCATTTATTGTGTGCTCTTGGTTCCCTGCCTTCTGCTCAGAATGCTCCTCTAACAGTTTTTACTTCCTAAAAAAAGAACAGTAATTCCAGCTTCTTTTGGTCTGGATGAGAATCCCATTTCTTAAGATCGTGTTTTATGTGGGTCATTATGTTAACAATTTATCTGCAGTTTGAAGATTGTGATGTTAGTGGAAAATTATCAGTTAAATTGATGTAAATGTTCTGTAATCCTAGTTTCTTGATGCTCTGCCTGGTAGGAATTCAAGAAATGTTTGTTGGAATCATTCATTCATTCAGCTATTCATTTATATGTTCAATAAATATTTACTAAATGCCTAGTCAGTTAATCAAATTGCTTATTAAATTCAACATTAGATTTTTTTTTCCATATTATCTAAATATGGTTTTCTTTGTCTTTTTCTTCAACCTTTGTTGAAGTTTGTTTTTTCCTAGTTTGGGCAATTACTGGTTATATGAATCTTGAATAAGTTACTTAACCTCTAGAAGTCAGTTTCCTAGTTTTTAAAAAAGGGATGATTATAGGGGTATATTCTGGGTTGTTTGAAGGATTCAACTTTTATTTTTATTTTATTTATTTTTTTGTTTTGAATCAGGGTTTCACTTCATTACCCAGGCTGGAGTGCAGTTGCATGATCATAGCTCACCGCAGCCTCAACCTCCAGGGGTAAGGTGATCCTTCTGCCTTAGCCTTCTGAGAAACTGGGACCATAGTTATGTACTACCATGTCAGGCTAAATTTTTGTATTTTTTGTAGAGATGAGATCTCTGTATGTTGCCTAGGCTGGTCTTGAACTCCTGGGCTCAAGCTGTTCTCCTGCCTCAGCCTTCCAAAGTGTTGGAATTACAGGCATGAACCACCATACCCAACCAGGATTGGATTTTTTAAAAATACACAGAGCACATAGTTATGGATCTATAGTAGTAGATGCTAGCTATCATTATTATTCTTTTTGTTTGTTTGTTTTTGAGTTGGAGTCTCACTCTGTCGCCCAGACTGGAGTGCAGTGGCTGCTCCCGGCCACTGCAGCCTCGACCTGATGGGCTCCGGTGATCCTTCCGCCTCAGCCTTCTGAGAAGGCAGAATTACAGGTGCGCACTACCATGCCCAGCTAATTTTTTGATTTATTGTAGAGATGAGGTCTTGCCAAGTTGCCCAGGCGGGTCTCGAACACACGGGCTCAGGCAATCCACTCACCTCAGCCTCCCAAAGGCGCGGGATTACAGGCTGAGCCACCGAGCCCGGTTTATCAGTATTATTCTTAATAGAATGTACCAAGCACTGGGCCCTGGTCCTCACAGCAAACATCTTGAATTAGGCATTGTTTTCCCCATATTTCAAAGAGGTAAACTGAGACTCAGAAGATTTAAATAATTTGCCAGAGGACACAGAGTTAATAAATTGCAGATATGGGATATCCAGTTCTCTAGCTTGTGCTAGAAAGCCTTTTAACACCTTTTAACACCTTTCTAGCTTGTGCTAGAAAGCACCTTGTATGACACTTAGAAGTGAACTACAAGTCACTTTTTAGTGACCGAAATTAGCTAATATTGTTCTCATTTGCCTTCTACAAGGTAGGACATACCATGGAAGTTCTTAAGGTCAGATTAATAAAGATTTCATTTTAAAACCACAGAATTCTGGAGTGAAGAAAGATTTTAGGTAGCATTTTACCTCCTCAACCTATCTCTCTATCTACCTAGCCAAGGGGTCATCACCTAGCATTGATAGGTAGGTCATCACCTCTTCCCCAATTCCTGAGGCAGCTCATTCTACTTTCTCCAGCTCTGACCATGAGACAGCCCTGCATTACATCAATCTGAGCCCTTTTCTTGTATCTGTCTTCTGCACGTTGGTCCCAGTTTGGCAGTAATGGCCACAGGGAGTAAGTGGAACCCCTGTTTCTTAAGTCAACCTTTCAGATTCTTACAGCTTACTCCTATCATAACCTCCAAGTCATCTCTTTACCAGAGTAAGCAGCTTCGGGCATTTCATTCCCAGCTTCCCCTGAACAAATACAATTACATCTATTTTCTTTTTTCTTATTGGTGTGATATAAAAGAAAAAGCATGACTATCTTATGAGTATTCTGCTTTTCTTCCAGTCTTTCTTTTAATACGTGGTACCACCACTCATCCAGTTTTTCAAGCTAGAATCCTTGGAGTTTGTTCCCTTCACCATTCACATACGATTCATCAGTCTTTTCAGTCTTATCCCCAAATAAAAAATTCTCCTACCACCTCCAATCACTCTTGTCCAGACCACTATCATCTCTTCCCCTATTCCTGACTCTTCCCTCCTCTTATACTCCCTCGTCCACACAGCAACCAGAATGAACTCTTTAAAGCACAAATCAGATCAAGTTATTTCCGTGTTTAAAACTCTTCTTTGATCTTCCATTGCCTCTTGAAAAAAATCCAAACTCTTTCCCAGGGGCAACAAGACCTTGCCTCATCTCAGCTATTCTTTCTTCCCTGTTGCTCACTCAGCCTCGGTCCCTGGTTTCCTTTATGTTCTCTGGACATGCCAACCCTTTCCCTGCAGCCGGCCCTTGCACTTCTTGTCTCTTGTGCCTGAACTCCTTTCCTAGCTTTGCAAATGACTGACTCATTGTCCTCTTTCAGATCTCTGCTCAAATCCCACTTCCCAGAGAGGCCTACCCCAGTTACTCATCTAAGGTCCCAGTCTCATCATCCTGTAACTATTTTTCAGATCTGTACCTGTCACCTCTCCTCATGAGAACATAAGTTCTTTGGTGACTGGACCTTTAACTCATCATGTTAACAATTGTATCCTCTACAAGTGTGTACAGTAGTAGACTCATAGACAATGCTCAGTAACTATCTGAGGAATAAATGAATGAACTCATCATTGACTGAATGAAAAGGTGTTGGAGTCATATTAAAAACAGATTTGAGGCTGGGAGCAGTGGCTCACGCCTGTAATCCCAATGCTTTTGGAGGCTGGAGCAGGAGAATTGCTTGAGCCCAGAAGTTTGAGGCCAGCCTGGAAAACTTAGTGAAACCTTAACTCTACCAAGAAAAAAAAAAATCAGCCAAGCATTCGAGCATGGTGGCATGCACCTGTAGTCCCAGCTACTCAGGAGGCTGAGGCAGGAGGATTACCTGAATCCAGGAGGTCAAAACTGTGATGAACCATGATTGCACCACTGAACTCCAGCCTGGGTGACAGAATGAGACCCTAACTCAAACAAACAAACAAAACAACCAAAACCAAAAAAATGGACCTGAACCTGAGCTTTGCCACTTCCTGTGTGACTCTGAGTGAATTATATTATCTTTCTGGGCTTTATTTCCCTCATCTGTATAATAGCAACCCTATCTACCTCACAGAATGTTGTAAAGGTTAATTAAGATGATGGCTGTGAATGTACCTGCCATAGTACCTAATATGTATTAGGTGTTCAGTCTATGTCAGAGTCCTGTGCTTAATTCTGAACATGCATAGAAGAGTTCTGTCAAGTTTCAGACTAACTGATGGAACTGTTTGTGTGGTGTATTTGTGTGTGTGGTTGGTAAGATGCCTGTGACTCCCCTCAGGTACACTTTCCTGGCTGGGAAACAGTTCTAACCCAGGGTATCAGCGTTTGCACTGAATGATGCTCAGTCTGATGACCCAGAGTTGCCAAGCTCAGAGCCTTCACTGGGGAGCTGAGCACAAACCCCAAAATCTAAATGATAAAACCTGACATCATGTGGCCCAGTCTGGTTGTGAAGATGAATTGGAATGCTGTGTCTAGACAGTCATCTCCCTTGGGAAATCACAGTTGCTCTAAGAGGAGGCACGTGGTCTTCTGTTAAGAATACAAAATGGGCCTGTGAGCTGATGGGGAGGAGGGTGGTGCTGTGAGGTTCTGCCGGCCTATGGAACAGAGCCTGAGGAAAGGAGCCATCTGCTTCTATACTCATGGGAGTCTCTGGATTACATGTCAGGTCAACAGAGCCTGTGGTTCATGGGAAGGTGGAAGTATAGCTATCCGCCTTCTCAGAACCAATGATTCTGGGCCTCCACTGAAGATTGCTGGGAAGAATTGAAAGACAAGGCTGGTCTGGGTGCAGTGGCTCATGCCTGTAATCCCAGCACTTTGGGAGGCCCAGGCAGGAGGATTACTTGAGCCTGGGAATTCGAGACCAGCCTGGGCAACATATAGAGATCTTGTCTCTACAAAAAATTTTTTAAAAAAATTAGCTAGGCATGGTGGCGTGAGCCTGTAGTCCCAGCTACTTTGGAGGCTGACACAGAAGGATTGCCTGAGGCCAGAAGGTTGAGGTGAAGGCAGCAGTGAGCCATATCATGCCGCTGCACTCTAGCCTGAGTGACAGAGTGAGACCCTGACTCAAAAAATGGGGGAGGGGGGCAAAAAAAAAGGCAAGCCTGGAACATGCATGTACTGGGGTGGGGCACAGAAATCTCCCTGCAACTTGTTTGCTTAGTGTGATGGCCTAGGTGGCTCCCCTCTGTAGACTGTTAGAGTGAGTGCTTTAAGGTGGGGGCTCTGAAATTCAATAGACTGGGATTCAGATCCTAGTGGTCTAGTGACCTTGACCACATTGTCTAATGTCTAAGCTTTAGTTTGCTCATTGTAAAATAGAAATAAAATAGAGATGTAATGACTCCAATCTGATTCATTTGCTGTGAGGATTAGATGATATAGTGTGTGCAAAAATCTCAGTTTAGTGCCAGACACATAGCCAAGGTTCAGTAAATGATCATTCTTTTTATTAGACAGAACAGGTTAGGATTTTGAGTGTGGTATTAATGCTGAGTCTCACCCATCCTGAACTTTGAATTTTGGTTCCCTACTTGCCAGCTGTGTGCCTCAGGCAAGTTATCAAACCTCTCAGAGTTGGTGTTCTTATCTGTTGCATGCGATTTACAGTTGCCACTTCATAGTGAAGGTGAAATTAGATGGGAGTGCCTGATATTAAGTGCTCAAAAATACTTATTACTCTCCCTTTAGTTCTCAAGTATCTGAAATATGGTCCCTTTAAGCTTGTTAAGATTTCTCACTAGCCTTGTATGCAGCTGTGGGCAGACAGCTTTGGCAGAAGGAGACACTCTTTTTTTTTTTTTTTTTTTAAATGACTGTTTCATAATCTGCTGGCTCAGATCTGCTGCTACCACACCCTGTGTTCCTCAGGGCCCCTGGGTCTTGTTGCAGTGAGCATGTGCCTTGCCTGTCACCTAAATGACCCTGGAAAGTGGCTGCTATAGAAGGTGTTACTGGATGTAAAGTGGATTTTCTTCCCTGCTCTGTTGGGCAAAGCTGGCTCAGAGATTCTTAGCTGCAGGGGGAGGGGCTGGCAGGCCTGGACTGCAGTTGGATTCAGCGGCCAGGGGTTTTCTGGTTTTCATTAAAATTCTCTGATTGTCTTTCGGGAGAGTTCCATTGGATATGACTGTGCACTGGAGCTGGCTGTGCGGTTCTCTCAGCTACACACACCCATCAAATCACGGTGCCCCTGAGGACGAGAGGAAATTGAAGGTATGGAATAGTATGGCTGAGGGGGTTTGCTCAGCAATCTTTGTGATAAGAGGCCACCATCTATAACTGCAGAGCTTGAGTTTTGTGAAGTCTTAAATACAGATGGGCAGGCAGACATAGCTGAGCTGGGAATGGATAGCAGAGACAATCCTGTTACAGCTTGCTCCTGAGGATAGACTAGTTTTTGAAGACAGATGGAGGTTTCCTGGCAGCTGTCAGGGTGTCCCCAAGTGTTTCATTAATGAAATCAGCCTGATCTGATCATTCTTGGGAGGTGCTTGATAACCTCATATGCCCAAGGGGTTTAGGGTTGGGTGGCAGTTCTCTGAGACTGATAGGCTGAATTACAGTAAAGAGGGTTCGGTTTTTGTTGTTTGAGTCAGAGTCTCGCCAGGTTGCCAGGGCTACAGTGCAGTGGCATGGATCATGAATAAATGCAACCTTGACTTGTTGGATTCAGGTGATCCTTCCACCTCAGCTTCCCTACTAGCTGGGACTACTGGTGCATGCCACCACACCCAGCTAAGTTTTTGATTTTTTTTTTTGTGGAGATGAAGTCTCACTATGTTACCTGGGCTGATCTTAAATTCCTGGGCTCAAGCAGTTCTCCTGCCTTGGCTTCCCAAAATGCTGAGGTTACAGGCATGATCCACCATGCCTAGCCTAGGATTTAGTTTTAAATGTCAGTTTCTGGTAACTGAAGGAATCCCACTTGAGACTGAAACTTGAGTCTGGAAACTTAGGTTCAAATCATGACTCTGCTATTAACTTGCTTTATGACCTTGAGCAAGTTACTTTCCTGAGTCTCAGCTTCACAGTGTGGTTGTAAGGATTAAATTAGATAAATTATGTAAAGCTCTTGGCATATATGTTTGTAATAAATGATAGGTGTTTATTATAAATTGGGCTAGATTTGACCTGTCACTCCAGCTTGCCAAGATATATCCTAGTTCTGTCATCTAAAGCATTTTGTTCTCCATCCCTCCTAGTTTTGTGTCATTTAAAAATTTGAGGTAAACATGTTCCCTAAGGCAAGCTGAAACTCCTCTCACTGGAAGAGTACGTCAAAACCATATTATTATGTCTCCCAGTGAGAGGCATAAGATGTTAGGTATTTCATCTCTAAGTAACTTAGTAGAAAAAAAGGATTTTTTTCTATCATCCTTGATGGATATGAGATTATGAGAAAGCTATTTTAACTGATCTTGGGTATAAATGTTCTCTGATGATACTCCCAGGAGAACATCACCAAGGCTCCCCAGTTGCCTTCAGAGTAAACTTCTGTTTCAGTCTTTTCTCCTTTTACTCTACTTTTCAAATCCTGTGTTCTCAACACAGTGGACTAATTACACATGGTCAAGACAAATACAGGCAGAAAAGAACCTGAACCAAGTTTATCCATGCATTTTTTTTTTTTTTTGGGTCAGGTTAAACAGAGAATATGCAGTATCCCCTGTGGAATATTCTTCCCCAAAAGTTGACCCCTAAAATTCAACCAGTCTTCTATAGCTAACTCTGATTTATTGGAAAGATGAAGGAATGACAGGTTGAAATATACTCTAAGAAAGCAAACAGATAAGTTTAGATTGTAGAACATTTTGCAGGACAACTGACTTGGCTTATTTAACAAGTCAATGGCATGAACAAAAATTAGTGACTTAAGAATTATAACCAAATGTAATATGTGAAACTTTGATTCAGGTCATCTATATATTGGTTTGCTAGGGCTGCCATAACTAAATTCACATGCTGGGTGGCTTAAACAACATAGATTAATGTCTTCACAGTTCTGGAGGCTAGAAGTTCAAGATCAAAGTATTGAAGACACCTCTCTCCTTGACTTGCAGATGACTGCCCTCTTGCTGCCTGTTTACATAGTTGTTCCTCTGTGCCTGCATGCTCCTGATGTCCTGCTGTGTGTCCTAATCTCCCCTTTATATAAGGACACCAGCCAGATTGGATTAGGTCCCACACTAACAACCTCATTTTAACTTAATTACCTCCTTAATGACTCTATCTCCAAATATATATACAGTCACACTCTAAGGTACTGGGGACTAGGGGTTAAACTTATGAATGTGTGTGTGTGTGAGTGGGGATGCAATTTAGTTCATAACAGTTACATTGTAGAAAGGCATTTTTGAGATATTGGGGACATTTTATTATGAACTGGGTATTAGATGATATCAAAGAATTATTGTTAATTTTTTTAAACATATTTTTATTTTAAAATTGTGGGGTACAGTTAAGGGTTAGGTATACAAATATGCATCATTCAGGTACCCTTGTTGATAAGGGGTGTCCCCCCATCCCCAGACAGATATTGACTACTGTTAATCCCACCACCCTTGCCTTCCCTGCCCCCCTATATGTTCCCACCACTGTCAGTCCTTTTCTTTCTTTTTTTTTTTTTGAGTTGGAGTCTCACTCTCTCGCCCAGACTGGAGTGCAGTGGCCGCTCCCGGCCACCACAGCCTCGACCTGCTGTGCTCCGGCGATCCTTCTGCCTCAGCCTTCCAAGTAGCTGGAACTACAGGCGCGCTACCATGCCCAGCTAATTTTTTGATTTATTGTAGAGATGAGGTCTCGCCAAGTTGCCCAGGTGGGTCTCGAACCCACGGGCTCAGGCAATCCACTCACTTCAGCCTCCCAAAGCGTGGGATTACAGGCTGAGCCACTGAGACCAGCTTCAATCCTTTTCTTATAGTATTATGATAGATGTTCAATGTTCACTTATGAGTGAGAACATGTGATACTCAGATCTTTGTTGCTGTGAAAGATCACTCAGTATTATAGACTCTAGTTCTATCCAGGTTGCTGTGAAATTCATGATTTTGTTCTTTTTTATGACTGCGTAGTATTCCATCGTGTATATGTACCACATTTTTTAAAATCCAGTCCTTTTTTGATGGACAGCATGGTTGGTTCCAGGTTCTTGCTGTTGTGAACAATGCTGCAGTAAACATACGTGTGCAGGTATCTTTTTCATAGAGTTATTTGAGTTCTTCAGGGTATATTCTCAGTAGGGGGATTGCAGACCTTGAAAACCCAAGAGAATCTGTCAAAAGCCTCCTTGCACTGATAAAGGACTTTGACAAAGTCTCAGGGTATAAAATAAATGTGCAAAAGACAATCGCATTTCTTTACACCAATAATAAACAAACAGAAACCCAAATAAAAAGCACAATCCCATTCACAATAGCCACAGAAAAGTGAAATAACTTGGCATCTTCCTAACCAGGGACGTGAAAGACCTTTACAATGAAAACTTACAAAACACTGCTCAAAGAAATCAAAGATGACACAAACAAGTGTTAATTTTTTTAGGTGTAATAATAGCATTGTAATGTAAAAAAGATAGGTAATATAGAGATGGGTTCTGAAGTACATAGGGGTGAAATAATATGATGTGGAATTTCTTTTGAAATATTTAAACACAGAAAAAAGGGTTAGATTAAGTTAACATGCAAAATCTTGATAATTGTTGAATTTGAGTAATAGGTGTAGGGGGTCTACTTTTGTGTCTATCTGAAAATGTTATGATCATATATTTAAAATATTTGAACACAACACAAAAGAGAGCTTAATGGCCCTCTGATGTAGGGTTGTTTGAGATAACTGTCTGTTCCTTGGGTTATAGTTCTTCAGTCTGCTTGACTTCTTCATGTGGTAGTCATGTTGGGTTCTTCTGTTGCTTGTCTCTGGACTAAACTCTTTCTTGTATACCACTTGGTGAAGGACATCCTCCAGGAGCTTCTTGGATTGTGAATTTCTGAGTCTTACATTCTTAAAATGACTTTGTTCTATTCTCATACTTGATTGGTCGAGTTTAAATGAGTATTGCATTCTAAGTTGGAAACCACTTTCCTTCAAATTTTAAAGGTATTGCTTCATTGCCTTCTTGCTTTTTATTGTTGTGGTAGAGAAGTTGAAAGAGTTTTGATTTCTGTTTTGTTACATGTCACCTATTTGTTTTTCTCTTCTCTGATTGCTTATAGAATTTTCTCTTTGTCTGTGGTTTTCTGAGGTTTCACAGCAATTTCACACTTTGGTGCTGGGTGTGTTGGGCCCTTTCAACCTGGCAACCCACATGCTCCAATGCTTTGAAGTTTTATCGAATTATATTGTTACGATTTTTCTTTTTTTCTTTTTCTAGTCTCTCATTCTTGGGAATTTTTCTTATTCAAATATAGGACTCCCTGTACTGGTCCTTTAGAATATTCTTATTGGCAGTAGTGGGAAACTGCCATGGAAGGGCGGGAGTGGGATTGGCAGTAGTGGGAATCTGCTGGGGGGGGCATACCTCATCAACAAGGGTACATGCATAATGAACATTTGTATACCTAACCCTGAATTGTACCCCACATCTTTAAAATAAAAAAATTGTAAAGAGAATATTTTTAACTTTTCTCTGCTGTTTTTCATATCTTCATCTTTTGATTTTACTCTTTAGAAGAGTTCAATTTTATCTTTCTGTACTTTTATTGAGGTTTTGAAAAACTTCTGCTATTATGTTGTCAGGGTCTAAGAAATCTTTTTGTTCTTTGTGCTTTCTTTTTATACTATTCTATTTTTATTTCATGGATGAGTTTTATTTCATTTTTTGTGAGAATATCAATGGTATTTCCGCCTCTGTGTAGTACCTGTGTCCTTCAAGTTGCTTTTTTGTGTTTGCCATGGTCTATATCTTCATTAGAGGCTTTCCCAAGATGTCACTCTAAATGTGATCCTGGGTTGTGTTGCACCTGATTAAGAGGGGGAAAAAAAGCTATCAAGACCTTGACATAATGCTAAGTGAAAGACGCTACTCACAGAAGATCACACAGTGTAGGATTGCATTTACATGAAATGTCCAAGATAGACAAATCTATGGAGACAGAAAATAGATGAGTAGTTGCTTGGGGCTGGGGCGAGGGGGGAATACAGAGTGACTGTTAATGGGTATAGGGTTTTCTTTGGGAGGAAATGGAAAATGTTCTAAAATGGATTGTGGTGATGGTTATACAACTCTATGACTATGAAAAAAAACACGTTGAATTGTATATGTTAAATAGGTGAATTGTATGGTATGTGAATTATATCTCAATAAAGCTGTTTAAAAACAACAACAACAACACTGTCAGGAAACTCTGAATATGGAATGGAGTTCATTAATTCTGAGCCTCACTATAGGGTGATCTGGATGAACTGTTTGTGGGCAGCTCCGATGTCAGCATCTTTGGGTTTTCCCTCGGTTACGTACACCAGAGAGAAGTCTTCCACTCCACTCTGCACTCTACTCCACCTGATGATACTCTGGTAGTTGAGAGGAGAAGGAATATAAAGATCTTTGTACTGTATTTTAGTAGGCTTGGTGCCTTATCTTTGATATGTTCCCCCCTCAACCATGCTGGGTACTCCCAGGCCAGAGGCACCTATTTCTATTATGGGAAATTCCAAAGATTTACAAAACTAGGGAGGACAGTACAATGCATCTCCATGTACCCATCATTCAGGTTCCCTAGTTATCAGTGCATGGATATTTTTGTTTCAGCTGTATCCCCCAATCCCCTTCTCCAGACAATTTTCCAAGTAAATACTAAACTTTTCTGTTTTATGCTCTCCAGAGACAGCCTCCAGAATTCTGTCAGAGAGGAGGAAGAATCTAGGGATACAACTTCTTGACCAGCTTTCACTCTATGTTCTTTATTCCAGCATCCTATACACCTGCTCTAGTATTAGAGGTTTAATTCAGCTGAATTTTCAGCTTTCCCTGCCTCTGGTTTAGGATTTAGATTGCTTGAGTTTGCTAAGTCAGTCACTATTTGTTCATCTGCCTCTCTAGCTTCTAAAATTTGACACTATTATCTTCTCTTGTCTTTCCTTATGTTTATAAGGTTTTGTTAGTAAGAAAAAGTACTGAATTTTGTGGAGTTTGGGGAATAAGTGAAATTAGATGCGATTTTTCAGTGTGCCACTTTCTCGAGAAGAATGGCGGCTCTTCTTTTTTCCAGTCTTGCTTTATTCTATTCTATTCTGCTCAACCCAGGTCATATATATATACTGGCCAGGAAGACTCCTTTTCAGCCTTTTGAGAACTAATAGAAATTTCCTTAATTGATTATGCCTCTCTTTGACCTTAAGTCCAGATAAAGTTAAGGAGCTTCAGCATTTGTGACCACCTGGCATTTTGTACTCACCTCCTATTATAAAATCGTTTGCTTGCACTTTGCATGCTGCATTGCAGTTTGTTTGCCTATCTTCCCTAGCCTGGGGAACAGGAGTAGGACTATATCTTATTTTTCTCCGTATCATGAGTGCAGTGCCTCACTCCCAGTAATCATGTTAACCCAGAGTGGAGAACTCAACATTACTGTTCCAGGAGTGGGGCAGATATGTGTGCAATACCCCTTTCCTTCTTGTCTTTTGTAAGCACAATAGTTTGGTAAATATTAAAGAGCAAAGTATGCCTTGTGAACTGGTTGTTATGCAATATTGTTCCCTTTGCTTCCAAGTCTGGTGTTTTTACTCAGTCAGCAGGCTGGAGAGGGAGGGAGAGGGGCTCTAAGAGTGTAAACATCCTAACAAAGAATGAATGGACTCAGTCAGAGATGCGTTGTTTCCTTCCCTTGAAAGAAAGGCCTGTGCTCTACACTATGGTTCACACTGGAGAAGGAATAAGTTTGTTCTCTCTCAACAGCTTCTTGGTTCTGCAGAGTCTTCCATTGCTTTTTTTCCCTTTGGACAGAAAGTCAGGGGAATTTTTTAAATTACTGACCTCTATATGAGGTCCTGATGAAATGCAAATATGTAACTTTGAAAGAGTAACACCTAGCCTGTTGTTTCTTAAAGTAAATTCCCTAAGATGCTATAAATATCCTCTAGAAGGAAAGAAATAGGGAACTAATCAGCAACCAAACAAACTTGGAATGCTGGGTTAAACACAGTTAAACAGAGTTTCTTACTTCAAGACTTCTCAGAGCCTTGTTACTGTGCACTGTGAAACTCCTGGAGGAGTAAATCACAGACAGCATTTTCTAAACTTACTTTACTTTTTATCTGAGGAACAGGAACATTTCAGCATTATGTTCTGGGGAACATTCACAACTCAGGAAACAGCTTCTCAGCTTAAATACATCCTTTGTACTGGGCATGATGGCACACGCCTATAATCCCAGAACTTTGGGAGGCTGAGGTGGGAGAATTGCCTGAGCCCACTAGTTCAAGACTAGCCTGGAGACCTCGTTTTACAAAGAGAGACCTCATCTCTACAAAAATAAAAAAGTTCGCTGGGCATGGTGGCATACACTTGTAGTCCTAGTTACTTGGGAGGCTGAGGCAGAAGGATCAAAGCTGCAGTGAGCTATGATCATGGCACTGCATTCCAGCCTAGGAGACAGAGTAAGACCCCAACTTAAAAAAAATTCCATCCTAGCCGGGCTCGGTGGCTCAACCTGCAATCCCGCACCTTTGGGAGGCTGAGGTGAGTGGATTGCCTGAGCCTGCGGGTTCGAGACCCGCCTGGGCAGCGAGACCTCATCTCTACAATAAATCAAAAAATCATCCAGGCATGGTAGCGCATGCCTGTAATTCCGACAACTTGGAAGGCTGAGGCAGAAGGATCGCCAGAGCCCAGCAGATTGAGGTTGTGGTGGCCGGGAGCGGCCACTGCACTCCAGTCTGGGCGAAAGAGTGAGACTCCAACTCAAAAAAAAAAAAAAAAAAAATTCCATCTTTTGTGGTCCAGTTCAAATGCCACTTTCTCCAAGGCTTTCCTAGGTATCCCTAAAGATAAACAGCCCATTCCTTCTGTGAATTGTACTGCCTTCATCTGGCTGTCTCTCCACCTTTCCTCTGCCTTTAGGAGATTATATATTCCTTGTACATGTTATATCACTTTCCACTACACTATGGACTTTACCTTACACAAAAGTGCTTTAAAAACGTTTGCAGTATTTCATTGGTTCCTTAGCTGTGTCATCCTAGAGTCCAGAAGGTACTTAAAGGTTGCGGGGAGCCCAAGACAGGGCTGGAACTCAAGACCCTCACTACTCAGGCATATGAATGGGTGCAGGGCTCACATCGAGGACACAGGGCCAGTGTAAGAGGCTGGCCCTGAGGGGCAGAATTGGAAAGCAAAAATAGGAGATACTGAGAATATAAATCAAATGTGCTGAAGGCCTTTTGTTTTTTGTTTTAGATTAGAAAATATAGTTTATTTATAAAGTAAATTAAAAAGAGAGAGAAAAAGAAGAGATTCACCTCCCCAAGGTAGGGGGAGGGGACCAAAACCTAAGAAAACATGGCCTGGCTATAGCTTAGCAAGGCAATGACCCTGAATTGGTTAGAAGTGAGACTGGAAAAGTGGAGAGTATATATGCCTGTGGTAAGACTTGAATATTTAAACTTATGTTAACCTTTCAAGTAAGCGGTATTCTTACCATTTCATAGATAAAGAAAGGCAGCATCAGAAAGGCAAAGTAGATGTGAGTACTGGGACTAAAACAATGAATAAAATCTAGTCTTTTCTTTCCTCTGTCTGATGGAGTAGATAGTCCTGTAAGTAAATAATTGTGAGCAGTAGGATAACTGCAGGGATTAAGCTCTGCGCAAGGTCTTATAGGAGAAGCAAGTAGGAGAGTTTAATCTGTGTATGTTGGGTGAGAGGCAAGGGACGGATGGTGGCAAGAAAGCTTCTGGAAGAGAATGATGCCTGAGCAAGGTGGAGTAAGAATGAAGGGACTGAAGCGTGAGTATGAGTTACAATCAATTCATGAGGAAGGAATGAATTCATGAGGAATTCATTGTTACTAGGCCCTGAAATGTGAATTTGGTTAGAAGTTAGGCTGGAGGAGTAGAGAGTGTGTAATAAACAGGTTGAAGTGTTCTTGACTTGATTTTGAAAGTTATAGGAGGGTTTTCAGCAGAAGAGTGACTGTCCAGTACGTGTTTGGGATATATACCAGCCAAGGTGTGGAAAATGAATCTGAGCTGGGTAGGATCCACTGGGCTCTCACCAGCAGTACAGGGGAGACAGGATAAAGTCTGACCTGGGCAGTAGCAGGAGTAAGGCAGGGAAGGGACTGGTTTGATGAATATTCAACAGGTAAAATCAGCCAGATAAGAGGTAGGGAGCAGAGAGGGGTGAAGTGCAACTTTCAGGCTTTGTGCTTGTGCACCCCTCTTCTTCCCTTAATACACCACTCCATCTTTCCTTATCCGAGCTCTGACCTTAAGCAAACCCTATATGAAATATAGGCTTGTGAACAATTAATCAGGCATCGGTACTTTATGGAGAGCTTGTGCTACAAGCTTTTCTTAACTATGACTGACTTCAAAGCATTTATATGTTGTGCATATCAGAATTCTTATTTTCATAACTCCAGGAATAAATTTGTTGAGTAAAACTGGATTCTCAAAACAGGTTATCAACAGAATCAACTGATGATATTTTCTTCCCCAACTTTTAATTATGAAAAATTTCAATCATACTGACAATTTGACAGAATAACAAAATGAACACCCAAATATTTCCAAATGAATTAAACAATTATTAACAATTTGCCTTATTCCTGAAATATATATGTGTGTATATATATATATATGCACATACATACATGCTAGACCATTTGGAAATAAGTTGCAGACACCATAGCACCTGAAATTCTCATTTCAGCATCTGTCTTCCAAGAGTAAAGACATTTGGTTGGGCGCGGTGGCTCATGCCTGTAATCCCAGCACTTTGGGAGATGGTGGATTACCTGAGCCCAGGAGTTCATGACCAACCTGGGCAGCTTGACCAGACCTCATCTCTACAATAAATCAAAAAATTAGCCAGGTGTGGTGGCACATACCTGTAGTTCCAGCTACCTGGAAGGCTGAGGTGGAAGGATCGCCTAAGTCCAGCAGTTGCAGGCTCCAGTGACTGTGAGCATGCCACTGCACTCCAGTCTGGTTGACAGAATTCAAACAAGCAAGCAATCAAGCAAGCAAGCAAACAAACAAAAAACAACACAACAATATTAGTCAGGCCATGCTCATGTTTTTACTTTGCTAATATTTTAACACTACTCAGCACTACTAAAGGAAGAAACTCTGTAGTATGCTAATTTCACTTCTGATTCTGGTCAGTTTGTCTTATTATTTAAAATGTATCTTTAAAAATTCATCTTTTTAAGAAATTATAGGCTGGGCTTTGTAGCTCAACCTGTAATCCCCACTTTGGGAGGCCAAGTTGAGTGGATTGCCTGAGCCCATGGGTTTGAGACCAGCCCAGGCAACTTGGTGAGACCTGGTCTCTAAAATAAATTTAAAAATTAGCCAGGTGTGAGAGTGTGTGCCTGTAGTTCTGGCTACTTGGAAGGCTGAGGTGGAGGGATCATTGCTGGAGCCCAGCAGGTCAATGCTGGGTTGGCGGTGAATGTGCCACTACACTTCAGCCTGGGCAACACAGTGAGACTCCAACTCAAAAAAAAAAATTACAAAATAAAGCATTTATATTACTTAAAAATTCAAACAATGCAAAAATATAGAGAGTTAAAAAATCTATAGTAAAAATGGAAAAACTGCTCTTATTTATTGAAAACTAATGAAATAGACTTCCTTAATCTAGGGAAGGGATCTAGCAATTTATTTTTAAGAAGCTCTTTGGATGAGTTTAAAGTAGTTTACCTATATCAGCATTTGGGAAACCCTGGCTATTGTTGGACATACCTATAACCATCATTTTTACTCATGATCAAACCAATAAGTACTTAATTAAGTACCTATAATGTGTTGAGCTGTGTGCTAGGAGTGAGGATGATCTAATAGAAAATACTAATGCATATATTTTACATATTTGATCTGTCTTCAAAAACATCTTATTGGAGAGATAAAACTGACATTCACAAAATCATAAGGAAGAAGAGAATTACTATTCATAGAACACTTACATATGCCAGGTACTGTGTCAGGTGCTTTACAAAAATATATCATTTAAATCTCACAACAGCCCTTGAGGTAGGTAGTACTATTTCCATTTGCTAAATGGGGGTACTGAGTTTCAGAGAGTAACTTGCCTGATGTCATGTAGCCTGTAAGAGGTGGAACAAAGCCACAATCTCAACTGAAGTCCATCTGAATCACTCTACAACCAAACTACCTCTCAAAATAACAATGGCCAATAGTTGCACTGAATTTCTTACTGAAAAGTACTCCCACTCATATTTGTGTTTTGTTTTGTTTGAATCAGGGTCTTGCTCTGTCACCCAGGCTGGAGTGCAGAGGCTTGTTTATGGCTCACTGCAGCCTTGGTCTCCTAGGCTCAAACAATCTGCCTGCTCAGCCTCCCAAATAGCTGGGACTACAGGTGTGTGCCACCATGCCTGGCTAATCTTAAAAATTTTTTTTGTAGAGATGAAGTCTCGCTTTGTTGCCCAGGCTGGTCTTGAACTATGGATTCAAGCGATTCTATTGCCTCAGCCTCCCAAAGTGCTGGGATTACAGCCATGAGCTGCCACACAGGCTTCCTACTCATATTTGAATCAGAAATTGGTTATAAGACCTAATATGATCAAGAACTAAATTTGTGTAGTATTGGTAACTTAGTGTTATAAAGGTTCACAGAAGGAGAGATCAGGGAGGACTTCCTATGGGAGATGGCATTTCTGTTGCCCTGAAGGAAGAAGCAAACTAGAACATGTAATGGAAAGCTAGGTGAGAGAAAATGAGGCTGGGGATATGGGGTGGGGGGTAGAGTTGTGTTTTCTTGTGGGAGAACAGTGTAAGCATGGAAAACAGGTGACAAAAGGCCACTTCCTAGCACACCCATTGCCACTTGCTTCCTGAGATTGCCAGGCAAAAGGGAAAGAACCAAAGTGATCATGTACCTTAATTTCCATCTCTACTTTTGCTGAGCACAAATACATAACTGTTATTTAAATTTTTTTTACTACTTTAAGGTCCTGGAGAGTTTAGTCACTACAATTTTTCTACTGACACTGTTCTATGATTTTTCTCAGTGTCCCCGTCCTGTTCTCCAACTCACTCTGAACATAGAAGGGCAACCATTGAGGGTCCTACAGCTAGTAAGACCCCAGCCAGATGTGCAAATGTAAATGACATTTAGTGAAAAAGTAATAATATGAGTCTGTATGAGGAACAGAACTGGCTTACATAGAAGCAAGGAGCGGGTGTGTGTTTGCCTTGGCTCTCCCGAGTTCTCTAAATATCTCTTCCAACTCTGTTCTGATTATCTTCAGAGCCTAGAATCAGGACCCTTTGCAAGTGCTGCTGTGTATATTACAATCACTGGTGTTAGTGGAAGGAAGACTCTCTAATGAGTAAAAATAGGCCTGGATTCATGGCCTGGCTTCTCTGCCTACCAATTTTATTTATTTATTCATTCATTTATTTTTTGAGATAGAATCTCACTCTTTTCCCCAGGCTGGAGTGCAGTGGCACGCTCATGGATACTGCAGCCTCGACCTGCTGGGCTCAGATGATCTTTCTGCCTCAGTCTTCCAAGTAGGTAGAACTATAGGCATAGGTTACCACATCCAGCTAATTTTTTGATTTATTGTAGAGTCAAGGTCTTGCTAAGTTGCCCAGGCTGGTCTTGAACCCCTGGGCTCAGGCAGTCTTTCTGTCTCGACCTCCCAAAGTGCTGGGATGACAGGCATGAACCACTGTACTTAGCCTTGAATTTATTTTTTTAACTTTGGGCACATTATTAGCTTTTTAAGATTTAGTCTCATAGATCTTTGTAATTTGTAATTATGCCCCCCTCCCTGCCAACTTTAAATTTACCATAAATTGTTCTTGATAATAAACTTGCTCTAGTATTTCATATCTGAAAACAAACCAACCCCCCCAATTCCCACAACATTTTCTGATTTTGTCACTTAAATATTGAAAAATAAGCCGGGCTCGGTGGCTCAGCCTGTAATCCCGCACCTTTGGGAGGCTGAGATGAGTGGATTGCCTGAGC
>NW_007253189.1:1172396-1196888 GCF_000164805.1 Carlito syrichta
CTGCACTCCAGTCTGGGCAACAGAGTGAGACTCCAACTCAAAAAAATATATATATATATTGAAAAATATATTCATTTTTTAACTTAAAAATCTCTTGACATTGTATCCCCCATAGCTATTTCTTATTTCTCTTCTCAGTAAAATTTATAAGTTGTTTTGGCTTTGATCCCTCCCACTCCCACTTTACTCTTTTCCCATCATTCCATCAGGACTATCCTTGTCTCTGTCAACCAATGACCTTTGTATTGCCAAATTTAAGATCTCCTGATCCTTCTCTTCCTCCTCCTTCCCTCCTTCTCCTCCTTTTTCTTCTTTCTTCCTCCTCCTCCCCTCCCTCCCCTCTTCCTCCTCTGCGTCATTGTCATCGTCTCCTCCTCCTCCTCTTCCTTCTATTCTCCTCCTCTTCTTCTATACTTCTCCTCCTTCCAGTTCTCCTCCCTCTTTCCCTCCCCCTCCCCTTCCTCCTCCTCTCCTTTCTTCTCCTCCATATCCCTCTCCCCCTCCTCCTCCTCTGCCTCTTCCTCCTCCTCCTTTCCGCCTCCTTTCCGCCTCCTCTTTCTCCTCTCCTCCTTCTCCCTCAACCTCCTAGGCTCAAAGGATCCTTCTGCCTCAGCAGCCAGAGTAGCTGGGACTATAGGCACAAACCACTGCGCCCAGCTATGTTGCCCAGGCTGGTTATGAACTCCTGGACTCAAGCAATCCTCTCACCTCGGCCTCCCAAAGTGCTGGGATTATGGACATGAACCACCATGCCGTCCACTCTGTTTTACTCTTACTTCTCTCAGTAGCAAGGCTGATCTCTGTTTTCTTTGACACTCTGCTTCCTGGATCTCCTCCTTCCTCTCTGGGCTCTCCTCAAGTCACCTTCTCTCCTCAGTCTCTAAATGGTGATGTACCCAAGTTCTAAGATGTCCCTCTTCTCTATTTGTTCACTCTCCATAGACATCCTCTTCTAATTTAAAGACTTCAAATAACATCCATTTACTAATGACCCTCCCATTTGTATCTTCAGCCTCAAACTGTGTTTGGAACTTCAGATTCCTGCCACATAAATGTCTAAGAGGCATTTTGAATTTAACATAAGCAAAAGAGAACTCTTGATTCAGCCTCCATTTCAAACTTGCTTTTCTCCTAATCTTCTCACCTCAGTAAGTGGTGCTGTTAGCCCCCACATGCTCAAGCCAAAATATCTAGGCATTACTTCTGATTTATTTCTTTCCCATCCTCTTCCAGTCCTTCAGTACGTATTATCTTCTCTATCTTCAAAAACTTTCCCAAATTTATACCCTTCCCTCTGCTTCACCACCAGTCCCCTAGTGCAAGCCATGTCATCTCTCACCTGGACTAGAGAATTTAAAAAACGTTTATCAGTTCATGTCATATTTCTTAAACCCCCCTCTCCCCAGGTGGCCTCCCACTGTACTCAGAATGAAATCCAGACTCCCTGGCTTTTCAAGCTTGCTGTGACCTGACTCATATCAGTCTCTCAGTTCTCTCTTTGTTGACTATGCACTGAGCCTCAGTGTCCCTTCTTTTTGTTCCTTGAGCATGCCAGGCTCATGATCACTGTAGGACCTCTGTACAAGCTAATCTCAGCCAGAAATGCTCTTCTTCCAATCTTTGTGTGCTTGGCTCTCTCTTATTCAAATTTCTTCTTAAATACACATACTTCAGAGAGATCGTGTTGTTTGGATCATAGTGGTGGTGGTGGTAACACAAAGGCTGTGCTCAGAAGCAAAGCCAGAGAGATGTGCAGGGACTGGGTCATAGAGAGTTCTGTATACCCTGCAAGGGAACCCTCTCTGACACGAACAATAACAGTAGCAGTGCCTAACATTTATTGAGTGCTTCCTATGTACCAGAATCTCATTGTACTTTATTGTATTAGTTTCTTTAATCTGCACAACAACCTGATGAGGCAGGAGGTACTGTTATTATCTCTATTTATAAATAAATAACCATAGGTACCAAGAGAACAGGGTACTTGTCCAAGGTCACTCATAAAGGGCAGAGGTAAGATTCAGACTCAGGCAGTTTGGTTCCAAAATGTATACTCCTAACCAGGGCACTGTGCATCTTCTTACAGATGCCTTTGCATAGGCAGCTCAGAGGCCTTGAGGAGGCTTAAGTGTGGGAAAGACATGATCAAATTAGTTCTTTGAAAAGGCTGCACTGGAGTCACATTGCATCTTATATAGGGGTTTGTTTCTAAAAGGCAAACAATGCTGAGTTCCATGTCTCCTTGACTGTGCATGAGGTTGGCTATGCCCACGGTGGCATATCATGTCTCAGTCAGTTCAACACAGCAGCTTTTCCTCTTTCTTGGAGCAGAGGGCAGAGGCTTTGGAAGACGTGCATGTAATAGATAAATAGCCAATTTGTGTTGAGGAGGGCCTTGTTGTTTGAAAAGCACAAAGGCATCACACTCCTGCAGAAACTGAACCCCTGTAACATGACAACAGACTCAGCCTCCCCTCTCATTCTCTCCAGGGCCCACACTCAATGAATGGCAGCAGAGCCTGTGCATTGCTTAGATGGTGATTTCCCCTGCCCCCATCTTGAGAGAAGTCCACAGTGGCATGGTATGTGAGGATCTGCACTGCGCTCAGCAGCAGGGTGCAGGAAGGACTGCATGCAAATGGGGAGGCGGGAGGAAGGTGGGAAGAACAAGCAGAATACTGCAGCTGCCGCCCAGGTAGAGAGTGGCCTCAGTTAAGGTCAGAGTGGGAGGACAGGAGAATAAGCACACAAGAGATGTAAAGAAAGCTAAATCTTCTGGACCTAATAACCAATGGGATTTGTTTTCTTCGTACTTTTTCTCTGATCTGAAAATGTGTTACATCATTGCATCTTTCTGTTTTCAAAGTCTGGTAAAATTCTAATTTCCACATTCTGGACTGATGACTACTGAAATAGGCCTGAGAGTCACTGCAGGTGTTTGGAACCTTGAACCATCCATCTATTTTGTCATAGTGGTGCAATATTTCTGTTTTTACTTACAAACTGACATTATGTGAGGTCTCTTGATAGCCACTGTTATGTTCTTGTACAAGATTTATATTCAGTTCTCTGATTTTTTTCAGAATTGAAATGATTTTGTAACTACTTTAAAGAAAATGTTGTTGTGATTACAACAATGATAAAAACTAAACAATCCAGCCAGTGCATAGGAAAAAGAAACTGCGAGAAACACATTAAAATACAGACAATGATTGTGTTCCTATTGGCAATTTATTTTTCCCTTTTCTGTGTTTTCCAAGTTAAAAAAAAAATGTGTCCAGGGTACATGCAAAATGTTAAAACAAAACAAAACAAAAGAACCTTGTTTTAAAAAAGGGCAAACTTAAAAAATAAAAGCTCCCGGTAATCTCATAATCCTAACATAACATATGTTTTCATTTTTGAAATGCCTTTCTTCACACACATGCTTAGTTTTCATAGCTGCAGCCCTGACAAATGCAGCTTTGTATATTCTTTTCATTTTATAGACTATTGTCAACATTATTTCATTTCTCTACATGACTTTCGTAATTGGCATTTCTAATGACTGCCCTGCATTCCATGATGTTGATGCTTTATACTGAACTCTCTTTGGACATTTGGATTGTTTCCAAATCTTTGCTCTTAGATAAGATGTAATGAGCATTTTTGTTCATTTAGCATTTTTGAGTTCGTTCAGTTCTTCCCTTAAAGTGAATTCCCAGGAGTGAGCTCACTGCATGGAATTTGAATTCTTTTATGGCTTTTGGTTCGTGCCAGGTAAGGTCCTGCTTTCTAGAAGAGTTGATTGAATGTGGATGGTCACTTTATGTGCGTGTACCCATCCCATTTTCTCTCACCGCTGTTGAGCCCCTATGATATTTTAATAATGTGCATTATTTCTAAATAAATCATGTTTATTGAAGAAAACTTAGAAAATATATAAGTGTATAAAGAAGAAAAGAAGTAATTTAGAATCCTACCACCCAGGGGTAAGGATTTTTAAAATGTATTTCTTTCCAAGTGTATGTTTCATAATGTTACAGCATGTTGTTCTATGAAAGTGTAACTACTTCTCTATTGTTGTAGAGAGGTCTTCTCCTCCCTCCATCTTAAGTGTCTGTTCTGAGTAATACTGGAAGGAACTTTCTTGTGAATAAATCTTTGTGCACATCTTGGAATCATTACTTAGGGAAATTCCTAGAAGCAGAATTTTCTTTTTCTTGCTGGATTGAAGAGTATGGACCTTGTTAAGGCTTTTGATGGATATTGAGAACTTGCCATTGTGAAAAGTTGTGCCTCTTTATACTTCACGTGCTAATGTTTGGATGCCATCCCTGCCTTCGCTGGGTTAACACCAGTGGCCATTTATCTGTTTATCTTGAACGAAGTTTGGATCTCTTTACTTTTTGGTCCTTGAGCATGCTGTTTCTGAGATTAAAAGTCCTGGAATTTATTTTTTATTCAAGATTTCCCTCAGGTGGTAAATTTATTCACCCACATCTTCATCCAGCCCTCAATCTGAACCACAGCATGTTTTCCTGAATTCTTGATTTCCTAGATTTGGTGAAATCTAGAACCCTTTGAAAAATGCTGCTTATTTTAGCTTAAAAATGTCCTCCATTCTCAGCCTTTTCTTCAGTAAATACTTGTTGAATTCAAGCTTAAGGAACTCAGAGTTTAGAGAGGAAGGTGAGATAATTACAGATCATTACAATATAATGTGATGAGTGCTTGAATTATGTTATTTATATTAGGTTACTGAAAGCATAGAGAAAGAAGATACTCATTCTACATGTGTTATTTGGGAAGGAATTGCAGAGGAGGGGGCATCTGAGCTTTATCTTACAGGACAAGAAGGTGAAACGGTATGCTAGAAAGGGGAAGAGCATGTGCAAAGGCATGAAAGCATGAGAGGACCCGGAGTGTTTGGAGAAAAGAGAAAATATGTATGATGAAGTTCAAGGTATATGAGGCATGGAGAGCTGTGAATTTGTGTCAGATTATAAAGAGCCTTATTACACTAACCTAAGGAGTTTAAACTGCATTCTCAAGGCTGGGAATTAGTCGGTACTTGTGGGAAAACACTTCGTAGACAGGCCACAGGGAACCTGGTTGGAAGTCTGTAACAGACTGACTGGATGAGAGCTGATCAGGGCCCGAGGTGGAGCAGAGGGTTATTCAAGCTACATTTCTGACAGAAAATCTGCAGGCCTTGGTGACAGAGACTTAGGGCATGCTATGTGTATGTGTGTGTGTGTGTGTGTGTGTGTGTGTGTGTACGGTGTGTGTGTGTGGTATGCATGCTATGTGTGTGTATATGGTGTGTGTATGTGTGGGTAATGTGTGTGTGTGTGGTGTGTTTGTGTATATGGTGTGTGTTTGTGGTGTGTGTGTGTGGTGTGTAGGGGGGTATGTATGTGTATGTAGAATGTGTTGGTGTGTGTGTATGGTACGTGTGTGTGTGGTGCATGTGTGGTGTGTGTGGTGTGTGTATATGGTGTGTGTATGTGGCATGTGTATGTGTGGTGCATGTGTGGTGTGTGTATATGGTGTGTGTATGTGGCATGTGTGTATATGGTATGTGATGTGTATGGTGTGTGTGGTGTATATATGGTATGTGTGGTGTGTCTATGTGTATGTTTGTGGTGTGTGTGTGTATATGGTGTGTGTGTGTGTGTGTGGTATGTCTGTGTGTATGTATGGTGTGTGTGGTGTGTATATGGTATGTGTGTGTGGTGTGGTGTGTGTGTATGTGTGTGTGTGTGTGTGTGTGTGTGTGTGTGTGGTATGGTGTGTGTTGGAGATCATGTTGAGGGAGAATTTATACACTATCATCTGCATTTGAATTTGCCACATTACACATATGATAATGCACAGGAAAACACTTAGCAAACCAGAAGTGCCCTCTAGATGTCAAAACGTATTGATAGTAACAGTACCTAAGAAATTCTGCTCAGTCTCTAATCCCAGCACTTTGGGAGACTGAGGCAAGTGGATTGCCTGAGCCCATGTGTTCAAGACCAGCCCGGGCAACTTGGTGAGACCTCATTTCTACAATAAATCAAAAATTAGCCAGGCGTGGTAGTATGCGCCTATGGTTCCAGCTACTTGGAAGACCTAGGTGGAAGGACTGATGGAGCCCAGCAGGTCGACAGTGGGGTGATGGAGAGACTCCAACTCAAAAAAAAACAAAAACAAAAATTCTGACCACAAGGGCTATTTCAAGGATGTGATGGGACTGTGTGTGTAAAGCACCTGAGCGCTGGACAAATGTTCTTTTATGTGGCACAGGACCTGTCACAAACTTGGGAGACTTCCTATTTTATTTCCGTCTCTTGGGGTCCCAGAATATGTGGACACTTGCTTCCCTCTTGCTTTTTCTCCTGCCTGTAGTGAGGAGAGAATCCATCTGAATAGCTGAGGGAAGGGTCCTGCCTGGTGTGGCAGTTTTCCAGCAGGGAGGATTCACTTCTGTACTTGGTAGGCCTCTGGTCCTGGGGTGGAGGACCATCAGGGTAAACACTTGAGCCATGTTCTGGTCTGTGGCCCTGACCTCTGGCTGCCTGGCCAGGGTGCATTGTGTGCTCAGCCTGGGGGAGGAGACTGAAGATGCCGATAAGGAGGCCCTTCCGGTACAGCCAAGCAGGCACAGGGAAGCTTCTGTGGTAGAAAGATTAGACACAGACCCTGATTTAGAGAACACACCAGGGAGGGCAGCAGCGCAAAGCCCCAGAGCTCTATGTGGTGGCATTGTTTATTGTTGGAGGAGGACAACAGAGGGAGCCTTGCCTGCTTGTACAGAAGATGGAAAGAGCACGTTGGGTCTGGAAGGGCCTTTTTCAGATTAGTTCAACAAACATGTTTTGTAGATAGAAACTCTCCAACTTGGAAGGGGATTAATGAGTGGGAAGGGTGTCTTTTCTTCCCCTAGGGAACAAAGTGCCAGTATTCCCAGGCTCATTTAAGTCCGTTTGTCAAGAATCTGCTCCCAGGTGTTGTGGTACAAAGCAAATTAGCTTATCTCCACCTGGGGAGTTAACTGAGTAGGGGCCCAAGTAAGTCCTAAGCAGTGGGCCCTGCTTCTCCTATCACCTGTGGAAAATCTTATCTGTGCTCAGTGCAGGGATGTTCCATGCACCAGCCTTCTCACGATGTCAGGTGAAGCAGCACTGGAAGATAATTCAGATATTTGCTTTGGTTGATGCTGGTGAAATGCTGGTTTGTGAAATAATTTTCATTTTGCTTACATGTTTGAAATCCTGAATCTACTTTATAGTTCTACAAAAAAAGGGAGAAAAAAATTAGCCAGATCATTTGAGTCCAGGAATTCAAGGCTGTAGTGAGCTATGAACACCACTATACTCCAGCCTGGGCAACAGAGTAAGGCTCTGTTTCTAATAAAATAGGAAATAGGAAACTATCAAAGACAACATATACAGAGAATAAAATAAAATATTTTGTCTTGATTTTTGAAAATAGTATTATGGAGGTATCAGGCCTACTTTCTTTTTCCTTTCTTCTTTTTTTTTTTTTTTTGAGTCAGAGTCTCACTCTTTTGCCCAGGCTGGAGTGCAGTGGCACGCTCACAGCCACTGCAGCCTCGACCTGCTGGGTTCAGGCGATCCTTCCGCCTCTGCCTTCCAAGTGACTGGAATTACAGGCACATGCCACCATGCCCGACTAATTTTTCTTGATTTATTGTAGAGATGAGGTCTTGCCATGGGCTGGTTTCGAACCCGTGGGTTCATGCAGTCCTCTCATCTTGGCCTCCCAAAGTGCTGGGATTATAGGCATGAGCCACTGTGCTGGCCTTTTTTTTTTTTTTTAATATCTTAAAAATATTTTAAAAGCTGCCTCTGAGCTCCTTCCTTCTAACTGCACCTCCAATTCATAGCACAGATTCATGCCAGCTGCTCTGATGGTTATGCCTCGTCAGCAGCTCTGATCTAGAGCTAGGAGACCTGTGTATGTTTTTCTGGCTCCATTGCTTGCATGCTGTATGGCCTAAGGCAAGTCACTTTCTTGGCTTCAAATCTCATCTCTGTAAAATGGGGAGAAAAAGGTGGGCTGCTTCTGCTTTCCCAGAAGGATTCTGTGTCAAAGTGCAGTGACATAATTCTAAACAGTACAAATGTATGAGAGTTTTGTTTTTATTAGTGATACAAACAAGTTACCAATTGATCCATTGGTTCTGGCTGTCATACAACAGATACTTGGCTTTGAGGGAATTTGGTTTGAAAGAATGAATCCTCCTTGTGGGACTCGCTGTGCTGAGGCATGGCTTAGAGAAAGCAGTGATACACACAGTGAACTGGAAAAGTAACTCCAAGGTCTGGTGGGACATTTCTTTCTGGGGCTCTTATCACATGAAGGGGTGCAGTAGGGCAGACAAGGAGAAAGATAATAGAAAGAGCACCCCAAATAGATTTTTTTGACAGGACCTCTCCCCCTGTATTAGGAACTATCTTTTCTTTTGAGCACTACTGTAGACTGAATGCAAAAGCAGAGTGTAATTTGAGAATTGGAGGACCAGGCTTGGTGGCTCAGCCTGTAATCTCAGCACCTTGGGAGGCCAAGGTGAGTGGATTGCCTGAACCTGTGGGTTCGAGAACAGACTGGGCAACGTTGTGACACCTATCTCTACAATAAATCATAAAAACTAGCCGGATGTGGTGGCCTGCGTCTGTAGTTCCAGCTATTCGGGAGGATCACCTAAACCCAGCAGGCGGAGGCTGTGGTGGCCATTAGCATGCCACTGCACTTCAGCCTGGGCAAAACAGTGAGACTCCGACCCAAAAAGAGAGAGAGAGAGAGAGAGAGAGAGAGAGAGAGAGAGAGAGAGAGAGAGAGAGAATTGGAGGTTATCTTCTTTCCTAGAAACAACTAAATATTATAGCCTCCCCAGGAGCAACTACTGTTGCCAGTTTCTTTTGTATCAGTCCAAAAATATCTCATGCATATAGAAATATAGGATCCTATGCCTCCTCTTCTTTTTCATTCTCCACCTTTCATCTTTCACTTAATACAGCTTGCAGATATGCATAGCAGGCTGTATGGTCCACTGATGTATGGTTGCCATAATCTATACAATCATTCTTTTTTTTTTTTGAGAAATAGGGTCTTATTCTGTTGCCCAGGTTGGAGTGCTGTGGTGGCTCACTGCAGCCTCAAACTCCTAGGCTCAAATGAACCTCCCTCCTCAGCCTCCCAAAGTTCTGGGATTACATCAGCCTCCCAAAGTTCTGGGATCCCAAAGTTCTGGGATTACATGAGTGAACCACCATGCTCAGCTGTACAACTTTTTTTTTCCTGCTGATGGGCTTTTAGCTTGTTTTCATAATTGCTATTATAAATTCTGTTGTAGTGAATATCCTACTACATGTACCTTTGTACACAGGTATGACTACATGCAGGTAGATTTCTAGAAGTGCAGCTGCTGGATCAGAAGGTTTGTAATAGCATTTTTAGTTTTAATCAATAGTACTCTCCGCAGAGGTTGTATTGATTTCCCTCCCGCTAGTAGTATACAAGTACCCCATTTCTCCATACTCTCACCAATACAGAATGAACTTTGCCAATCTGAGATGAAAAATGGCTTCTCAGCCGGGCTCGGTGCCTCAGCCTGTAATCCCGCACCTTTGGGAGGCTGAGGTGAGTGGATTGCCTGAGCCCGCGAGTTCGAGACCCGACTGGGCAGCGAGACCTCATCTCTACAATAAATCAAAAAATCAGCCAGGCGTGGTAGCACACGCCTGTAATTCCGGCTACTCGGAAGGCTAAGGCAGAAGGATTGCCGAAGCCCAGCAGGTCAAGGCTGCGGTGGCTGGGAGCGGCCACTGCACTCCAGTCTGGGCGACAGAGTGAGACTCCACCTCAAAAAAAAAAAAAAAAAGAAAAAAGAAAAAAAGAAAAATGGCCTCTCAGTGTAAATTAGTTTTACTTATAATTTATAGTTAAAATTATCATTCTATAAATTAAGTTAATTATATATTATATGCGAATTATAATTTATGACTAAAATTATAATTATAAATTCATTATAGTTTGAATTTACTCTCATGAGTAAGGTTGACCATTTCTTTAAAAAAAATTAGCCAGGTGTAGTGGCTGACATCTATAATCCTAGCACTTTGGAAGGCCACGGCAAGAGGATTGCTTGAGCCCAGAAGTTCAAGACCAGGTTAGGCAACATAGTTGGGCGTGTTGGTACATCCATAGTCCTAGCTACTTGGGAGACTGAGGCAGGAGGAACACTTGAGCCCAGGAGCTCAAATTCAGTCTGGGCAACATAGTGAGACCTTGTCTCTTAAAAATCTATATATAATATAGATATGTGTGTGTGTGTGTGTCTGTGTGTGTGTTCTATTTTATTTCCTTTCTAGTGAACTATATGCTCATATCCTGAACCCATTTTTTTCTAGTGGGTTATTGGATTTTTCTTATTCATTCATAGGAACTGTTTATACATTTAACAAAATTAGACAATTATATGTATTGCAGATATTTGGTTCTTCATTTTTATTATTTGGCTACTCAGAATTTCTTGAATCAGTCAAAATTGTCAGTATTTTTATTTTATAGCCTTGATTTTGAGTAATTCTTAGAAAACCTTCCCCATTGTAAGATTTTGTGTGTATGTATGTGTGTGTGTATGTATATATATATGTGTGTGTGTGTATATATATATATATATATATATATGTATATATGCCTATATATAAAATGTTTTCTGCTAGTACTTTTATGCCTTCATTTTTTTAGATACAAACCTTGAATCTATCCAGAATATATTTTAGTAAGGAGTGAGACAGCTCCAACTTGATTTTTTTGTTTTCAGAAAGACCTGGGTTTTGAATCCAGGTGCTTTTACTCATTAGCTATTTGATTTTTAACTAATTAACTCCTCTGAACCTCAGTTTTCTTGTCTGTATAATGAGAATAATAACACCCATGTAATGAGCTATTGAAAAGATTAAATAAGATTATATATGGGAAGCATTTAGCATAGTTCCTGACACACAGTGTATTCAAGCCATGGTCCAAATGCCCAGGAACCTTAGATAACAGTGTGTTTTGGCAAAGAGAAGAAATTCTAGATAGCCAAGATACAGAGGCCACCTCACCACTCTCCACTGTGTCACAAAAGTTAGTCACTTCATTACCCTCAGTTTCCTCACTTGCATAAGAAATGATAAGAACAAGCTCGTGAGGTTGTTGGAAGGTCCAGATTAGATCATGTCTGTGAAAGAACTTTATAAACTGTAAAGGTCAATATAAAAATGCTGGCGTTTATGGCCTGGTGGATAAGAAACAGCCACGGCACAGGTGGGTGTTTGACATCTGGGGCCAAGGAGAATAATTAACTTGCAATAACATGAAATTAGCAGCTGATGTAAAGCAAGCGAGCTTGCAGCAGTTGATTATAGTAATGGTTAGTAATTGCCTCCTTGTAATTAAGCAATAATGAGCTCCCTGGGACAGGACCTTGTTAGAGAGAGAGAGATGGATCAAAGGCTTTGAATTCAATGTATGCGTATTGAACACATCAGTGGGATAAGCAGAGATGGGTGTCTTGCTAAGGTAAAGTCCTTGTCCATAAGGATGGTAGTGGTGAGAGCCATGTAGAGCATGGCCCCTTCCATTGGGCAGACATGTGGGGCACATTTGGAAGAAGGTCTGGGATTGTTGAGGAAGGAAGACTCCTGCAGAGCCCCGTTGCTGTTCTTGAAATTTTACTTGTTGCCCTTTGCTATCCCTCTGCTTAGTTGTTCTGGATTTATCAGGGATATCTTGTTTGTTTGTTTCCTTTCTTTCTTTCTAAGCAGGATTTATTGAGAGAACAGAAAAACTCCACAGTGGGAGAGACCTGAAGGGGCTGTCCGGGATATCTTGTTTCTCATGCCCTGCCTCTCTCCCTCCACAGCTTCTGGGTGGGCATAGTAGTAAGCTGAGGGCCTCTGTTTCTACTATGACCTTGACTACTCAGATTTTCCTGGGGTAGAGTTGCCAAATAAAATATGGAATGCTCAGTTAATTTTGAATTTAAGATAAACAGCAAATAATTTTTTAGTATAAGTGTGTCCCGTGTAATATTTGAGTCATACTTATATCCTAAAATTGTATTCTTGTGTCTCATCCAATATTTGGAACAAATGTCTATTAAAATTTATTTGTTGTCATCTGAAACTGAAATTTAAGTGAGTGTCCTAGCTTTCTTTCTTTCTTTTTTATTTTTTTCTGTATCAGGCAACCCTACCTTAAGCAACTTGATTTCAAATGCTATAAAGTAGTATTTGCCACCCTAATGTTTCATGGAGCCCTAGTTGCAAAGGATATTAAAAGGTGTTATATAAGAAAAGAATTCTCATCTAAAGTCATGTTTAGTAAATCCTGGATTAAACAAAGTTAACTGGCTTTTTCATGATGGGAATTTTCAGAACATTTTAAATCTCCAAGATTGGGTGCTAGGATTTAGAATACTAAGTACTCAAAGTGTATATTGTGAAGCTACCCTCTACATCGCCTACCTTCTTTAGCATTTAAGATCATAGGAACAAATGTTGAATGAATGTTGAAGGTCTCTCGTAGTCAGTTCTATTGGTAGACCATCAGTTCTGATTTTGGGTTTTAGAAAAATACCACTGTAGAGAAAACAAACAAAAAAAGTTTATATATTCTGTGATGCTGTTTTTGTTTTAAAAATGCATACACTTGTATTAAAATATACACATAGACATGGTGTATATAAATAAAAAGACTAGAGGGATATGTACCAGAATGTTAACTGTAATTCTTCCCAGGAGGAGGTCTGGGTAGTGGAAGAAATGGTAGGTGGTTGTCTTTTCCTTTTCGTTTGTATTTTCTGCAGTCAGGATGTATGACTCTTGTTAGAATGGTGAAAAAAACCCACATTTATTATATTTTTTAAAAGGGGTACCTTTCCAGATATTATCTCATTTGTGTCTCAGCAATTCAGTGATACAGGTTCTACTATCACCCCCACTTTGTAGATAAGGAAACTTGACCCTTTTTAACAGACCCAAGGCCTATTGGCTTGATCGCCCATGCAGCCTCTTTGGTATGGGAGAATGACCACACTTACTCTCTTGGGAAGGGGCCTTGGTGCTTTTCCTCCAACCCCTCATTAATTCACAGACTAAGTCAAGGCCTGAAAGGGAAATGGACCTGCCTGAGATACGCGGTTTTTTAACAAGGACAGTCACCAAAATATTTTGGTGAGCAGGAACTGAGGGGCAGGAATCTGAAAGTGGGGGAAGAGATCTGACCTCTCTGTATGTTATAATGAGTCCCATGAGGAAAGGAATAAGGCACAGGTGTGCAACAGTGGATACAGGGTTTTTTGAAAGACCATTAAAAAAATGGTTTATGTTGCCAAATTTACGTTGCTTGGAATGGTTTTTGTTTTTATTTTTCAAGCCCTTCATACTAGATTTCCTTTCATTTGTATCTTTTTTTTTAACTTTTAAATTTTTTAAATTGTAAAATCGTGGGGTACAGTTTAGGGTTAGGTACACAAATATTCATCGTTGATACTTATCCTTGTGTGCCCCCCATTTGTATCTTTTTGAAATTCATATTTTCCTCATCTTTTTTTCCGCCTTTGAATCTTATGCATCTATCTATTTATGTAGAACTATTGTGGTGATTATGCTATTTGGGATTTTGCTCACGCATCTGAGCAGTGTTTCTGTTCATATCCCCTGTGTCTGGTACTTAGTTACATGGGTGAATGTTGACTGAGCTGTGGGCATGGTATGTGGGGAAAAGTTCGAGTCTAGCTCCTGAAAGAGACCTGGGCTGGGGAGCATAGTGAGGAGCAGTGCTTGTAAGGATCTGGAGTCAGTGTGTGGCCTCATTGATGTGGGTGTGCTGCTCCCCGAGCAAGGGGATTCTAGAACTCTGGTTCAAAGGGACCTGGGGGCCCATTCAGTCTCCAGCCCCCATGACAGATGGGATGACATGTCAACCACAAGACGGGGGCAGCAAAATCCTGCTGGAGAGGACATGGACTTTGGAGTCACATGGATGCACAGAGATCTAAGAGAAGGTTAACAGGACCCAAATTATGTAGCTTTAATAAAAGAAAGGGAAAGAGAGGCTTTGTCATAGTCAACATTGTCTTATGTGGTTACCACCTGGAACAAGCCACCAAATAAAAGTTAAGACATTTACCTTTGGCCGGGCACTTTGGGAGGCAGAGGTGAGAGGATTACCTGAGCTGAGGAGTTCGAGACCAGCCTGGGCAACTTGGTGAGACCTCGTCTCTATGATAAATCAAAAAATTAGCCAGGCGTGGTGGCCCATGCCTATAGTTCCAGCTACTTGGAAGGTTGGGGTGGAAGGATTACTTGAGCCCAGCAAGTTGCTGCATGCAACTGCACTCCAGCCTGGGCAACAGAGTGAGACTCCTACTCAAAAAAAAAAAAAGAAGGAAAGAAAGTAAGAAACTTCCCCTTTCTACAAGAGATTATTTTAATGCTCTGTTGAATATTTTTTAAGTGGACCTCTGGGGAAAAAGTGTTTGGTCTCTTTAAAAGCAGGCTTTCTGCTGGGCATGGTGGCTTAAGCCTGTAATCCCAGCACTTTGGGAGGCCAAGGCGAGAGGATTGCTTGAGTCTAGGGGTTCAAGACCAGCCTGGACAACTTGGTGAGATCTCGCCTCTACAATAAATCAAAAAATTAACCGGGTGTGGTGGCACACACCTGTAGTTCCAGTTACTTGGAAGGCTGAGGCAGAAAGATAACCTGAGTCCAGCAGGTCGAGGCTGCAGTGGCTGTGAGTGTGCCAGTGCACTCCAGAAGATTGCCTGAGCCCAGGGGTTTCAGACCAGCCTGAGAAATTTGGTGAGACCTCATCTCTATAATAAATCTAAAAATTCAGCCTGTAGTCCCAGCTACTTAGGAGGCTGAGGTGGAAGGATTGCCTGAGCCCAGCAGGTTGAGGCTGCAGTGACTGTGAGCATGCCACTGCACTCCAGCTTGAGTGACAGAGTGAGACTCTGACTCAAAAAATAAAAAATTAAAATTAAAAAAATAGAAATAAAACAGTAACTCCAACAGGTAACCTGGAGTCTACAGTCCAGCTTTAGTCATAGACTGCCAGGACTGCAACGAGACAAGCTTTAGCCATAGACTGCCAGGACTTTAAAGACACCAAACCATTTTTTCCCCAGAGGTCCACTTTAAAAATATTCAACAGAGCATTTAAATAATTTAGAAAGGAGAAGTGTCTTAATTTTTATTCTGTGGCTTGCTCTAGGTGTAACCACATGAGACAATGTTAACTATGACAACAACTCTCTTTCGCTTTCTTTTCTTTTCTTTTTTGAGTTGGATTCTCACTCTGTCGCCCAGGCTAGAGTGCAGTGGCACACTCGCAGCCACCGTAGCCTCGACCTGCTGGGCTCAGGTGATTCTTCTGCCTTAGTCTTCCAAGTAGCTGGAACTACAGGCATGTGCCACCATACCCGGTTAATTTTTTAATTTATTGTAGAGGTAAGGTCTCGTCAAGTTGCCTAGGCTCGTCTCAAACTCATGGGCTCAGGCAATCCTCTCACCTCAGCCTCCTAAAGGGCTGGTATTATAGGCGTGAACCAATATACCTGGCCAGCACTTCCTTTTCTTAAAGGTGCACAATTTGGGCCCCATTAACATTATTTTGACAGTCCTTTTTCTAAGGTCCTTAATTTTTGATATTTTTCTGTTGATTCCCTGCTGTGGTTCTTTGACCTCTGGCAAGGATGTAGAAATAAATATATGTTAAACAATCTAGGCAGAGAAAAAAAATGTAGTCCAGGACCATGCGTCCTGTTTCTTACTGCTTTGAAATCAGGTAGTCATGGTGCACAGGGCCTAAGGTTTTCCTGATATCCTTGTGCATATCACTGAGTTTCATTTTATTTTCACTTTTTTTTTTTTGAGTCTGGGTCTCACTCTGTCACACAGGCTGGAGTGCAGTGGCATGATAATGGCTCACCACAGCCTTGACCTCCTGGGCTCAGGCGATCTTTTCTGTCTCAGCCTCCCAAGTAGCTGAGACTACAGGTATGCGTCACAACACCTGGCTAATTTTTTTATTTTTTATTTTTATTTTTTTTTGTAGAGATGAGGTCTTGCTATGTTGCCCAGGCTGGTCTCGAACTCCTGGACTTAAGTGATCCTCTTGCCTCAGCCTTGTAAAGTGCTGGGATTACAGGTATGAACAACTGCGCCTGGCTTATTTTCACTTTTAATAGCTGTACTGATCTTTGTTGTCATGCCATATCCCTGAATTTTTAAAAGGGGTTTGACTTTGATTCTTTTTTTAAATAGGAAAAAGAAAGCTATTTTGTTTTAAAAAAGACACAAATTACAGTGATATGCAGCATCATGTAGTTCTGTGAATAAAATAACATCAAACATATCAAGAAAAATCAATCTTTAAACTACTGTGTGGTAAAAGAAGGTTTGTATTTGAAGAGGGGAAGAGAAAAGAAAAACCACACTTATTGGATTCTTGCCCTCTTCAATTCATCACATCTTTCTTGGGCTCTTACTATGAGTCAGGCATTATGAAAGGCACTGTGGGACATGGATGCTGAAGAATAACTTTTCTTGTTCCTTAATCTCCCCCTCTCTCAAGTTGGGATACTAATAGTGTAGTGTCCACCTCATAGGACTGTTGTGATGATTAAATTCCTTAATAATGTTGAGTGAGATGATGATGATGGAGAGGAGTTGGGGTAAGACTCAACCAGATACTTCATTGCCCTCAAGCTGCTCATAGTTATGGGGTGGCAGGGGGAGAGAGACAGAGAGAGAAAGAGAGAGAGAAGGAGCGAGGGATGGGGGAGGAGGGAGAGAGAGAGAGAAAGAAAAAGGGAAAGAGGGAGGGAGGAGGGAGAGAGAGAGAAAGGGACAGAGAAAAGGAGAGGGAGAGAGAGAGAAAGGGAGAGAGTGAGAAAGAAAAGGAGAGAGACAGAGGGAGAGAGAGACAGAGGGAGAGAGAGAGAGAGGGAGCGAGGGATGGGGGAGGAGGGAGAGAGAGAGAAAGAAAAAGGGAAAGAGGGAGGGAGGAGGGAGAGAGAGAGAAAGGGACAGAGAAAAGGAGAGGGAGAGAGAGAGAAAGGGAGAGAGTGAGAAAGAAAAGGAGAGAGACAGAGGGAGAGAGAGACAGAGGGAGAGAGAGAGAGGAGGAGAAGGAGGAGGGAGAGAAGGAGGGAGAAAAGGAGGGAGGGGGAGAGAGACTGAAGTGCTGAGAGATGGGGGTTGGAGTGTGTAATAATTAATTATAGTTAAGTATGGTGAGTATTACTACAGGAGAGGAGGAGGACATTGTGGAAGCACAGAACAGGGAGACCCAGGCTCCCTTGCAGGTCAGAGAAGTGGTGTTTAAGCTGAGATCTAAAGGGGGAGTAAAAGTTAACTGGACTGTGGGCGGTAAGGGTCAGTTGTGTTCTGTGTTCTGGGAGAAGGAACAATGACCATGAAGGTCTGAGGAGAAAAGCAATCCCATGGTATTTAAGTAACTGAAGAAATCCCGTGAGCCTAGTGTGTGGGTTAGGAGGAGAGTGGTGAGAGGTGGGGCTGCCAGTGAAGGCAGAAACCAGGTCATGGAAAACGTCTGAGTCATATTAAGGAGTTTGTGTGACTAAGAGCCAGATATTGTCCTTGAGGGTTTCTGTTAATTCTTTTAAGTATCACAGTTCTGTGATATATGTGTTATTATCGCCATTTTATTGAGGCTCTGAAAAATTGTCATTTTCTCAAAGGCACAGAGTTAGAAGCCAGAATTTGAACCTAGGTCTCTCTGGCTCCATATTGATGATACCATGTACCTTTGGAACCTGAAATCCGACTGTTAGCTTTATAATTTTGGGCCACCCTCTTATTTTCCTTTAACCTCTGTTTACTCATCTGTAAAATAGGTAGTATGTTAATAAATATCAGCTTCGTATATTTGGGAAAACAAGTGGAAATATAGTGTGTGGCATATTGTTAGTGCTACCACTGCTTATGGATCTATTTGTTCAGATATGGTTTTCCTTCACGTTCCCCATGAACTGCCACCTGCTTGTTGACTTGGCTGTCAGTTATCTTTCCAAGGATCAGTTGAACCTACATAGAAATCGCCCTTACACACAGGAATGTACTCCCCTGGTTCATTGGGCCCTCCCCTCTAACCTATAAGCCTGCAACTGGCCCTGAGGCTTCCTAAACTCTCCCAAGCACCCTTTCTCTCAAGAGCTCACTGATTACCCTTTTCCTCTTCCTCCAGGGCCCAGGGAGCCTGTTCTGCCTTATGAAATGAGCTTCACTGTTGACTCCAATTGTTATTTAACTTCTTTTTCATTGTTTAACTTTTTTCATGTTGAACTCTTCTCTGCATTTCCTATGGTGATAGGTACTATAGTAGGCTCAAGAGATAACAGCTGCTTTCACCAGGATAAGGCTATATGGGTACTAAGGCTCTTTTGTACTTTTAAAAAAAATCATTGCAACAGTCCTCTGAAGTAGACAGAGCTTGTAGTATTCTTTTTAGCACAACTGGAGAAAATAAGGCCTACATATAAGCAATCTGCATTAACTAGTTCTTTCCTGATGTAGAGTAGACATTTGTAGAGTACAACTCTATCCCAGGAGCTAGGAAAACAGAGTCGACCTCAAAGATAAAGCAGACATTTGGACAAATAACTGTATACAGTGAGTGAAGTTTTTAGGGCAGAGGAGTGGTAGAGGTGCTTATTGTTATTTGGGGAAGATCAGTGAAAGATTCAGAAAGAGATGCTTGCATTGGGCCTTCAAGGACTTCATAACACAGAAGGAATGGGAGGGAGGGGATCTCAGGCAGAAGAAATGGCACATTCCAAACCTATAAGAATGACATGGCAAGCACTTTTGGAGGCTCCGTAGCATGGGCATGGCTGGCAGAAGATGTGTAGGAATGGGGTAGTGGCAGAGGGGCAAGGTGTCTAGGACTGCCACTGGTGAGACCCCATGGTCTCCAGGACTTGCAGGAGACTGAAAGGACCCATCGTGTTCCTTCGCCTTCATTTGGTCTCCTAGTCAATTAGCACTTCTTCAGAGACATGCACAGCTCATAAACTACCTGTAAGCTCTGATGGACTCTCCTTTGTCCTTGCTTCATTGCACCCCAGCTTGCCTGCACATAGATTTGTAATCTCCTTTACATGCTAAAAGAAAACAGATTCTATCACAGGAGCAACCTGTACCCTGACAGCTTGGAGGAATAAAGGTTACCAGGTGAAAGGACATCTGTGTCATTTGCTCTCTGTGGCATGAAGTAGCTGGGAGGGAATAAAGTCCATCTGTGACCCAACACCTGTGTTCCTCTCTTGCTGGCAGGGTCAACAGAGAGGAGCATGACATTGCTCTATAAATGAGTCAGACCTGTTGTTCCCCTAGGAGACAGGGCTGGAGTGGCTTGAGCTCTTTGGGAAAGTCTGACGGAGCCCCTCTCACTCTTGCCTGTGTTTACCTTGCAGCTGTGTAAATGAGTATGGAAGATTATGATTTCCTGTTCAAAATTGTTCTAATCGGCAACGCTGGTGTGGGGAAGACGTGCCTTGTGCGACGATTCACTCAGGTAAGGGAACTTGGAGGTGCAGGTTTGGGTGTCTCAGTCTTGCCTTCGGGACTAGGAAAATCTGCTCGGGTGGGTGGCTGCTCCCACTGCCAGCCTCTTGGCTGGGAGTTCCTATTGCGCCCTTTGAAAGCTGCATACACTGGTGGCCTGGACTAGAGTTTTTAAACTACTTTGAGGGAATATGGCTCTGTGGGTTCCCACCCACCCTCCCACGTCTCCTCTTGCTTCCTTTAATGAAAGGGACAAGTGGTTTTGCTTTCAGTGTGCCATATCAAAGCTAAATTATTAGATTAAATTATCTAATCACAGAAGAGCTAGTCTTATATTTTCATAAAGTGCTCATTGGGAAAGTTGAAACTAGCTCTTCTATCTAAGGCATAGGGCAACCTGATGCCAGGGAAAGAATACTGGCTTGAGAGTCAAGACATGGGTCCTGTTCCCAGTTCTGGCCTTGGCAAACTTGGGTAAGTTACCTCCCTTCCTGGGCCTTCCTGCCTTCCTGCTGTACATGAGGGGCCAAGTGAGCTCTGAGGCCCCTTCCATCTCTGACAGTCTGTGGTTCTGTGGAAAACTGGAGAGGCAGATTGAATAACACAAACAGCTTTAGGGCCCAGAGTTACTTTCGAAATGTAAGGGTTTTTCCCATGATACATGAACATAGAATAGAACCCTGGCTTTTTACTAAACCTTGGCCTGGTGAAATCAAAAGTAACAAGCTAACAGGACATCTGGGCTAGGTCAGCCACCATAGATGTGTACTAGAAACTCCAGCCGGTTTTGCTTCCACCTAATATTAGTCATCTTTTCTGCTTTTGACAGAAGGACAAGACTGCAGAGACTTAGACAAGATTTCAGTCTCTATCAAAAGTTCCCTTGACCTTGTCTTAGTACTGAAAGGTACTAAGATTATTCAGCTTACTCCTCTCATTTCACAACTGAAAAGCTCAGATCTAGAGGAAATGAATAGCTTATTGGGCTCTCACATCATGTTAGTGGCAAGGCCAGGATTAGAACCTAGGTCTCCTGGTTTTCAACCTGATAATTTCTATCTCCTATGTGTTCTCACCTTCGAAATTATTCTCTTTAAAAATACAAGTTATTAAGGTGAAAATGCCTCCATTTTGAACGGTAACTTTTACCAATAAGCACATTTGTTTTTCTTCTTTATTTCTTTTCTTTTCTGTCTGTTTTTTACCCTCCCAGCCCCTCAACTCACACATAAATTCATATTTCATAGGCACAATTATGTTTGTTTTGTTATTTGGCAGATAGAATTGGATTCGGCTCTTTGAGACAGAAGGAGTTGAGGAACAAAATGATGGGGGGAACATTGGGAAGGATTTGTTTTATTTTTTTGACATTTGTTGGACTACAAAACAACTGGAGTTATAAACTAGAAGCTTGGCAGCCTTGTATCTGAGTCAAACCAGAATAGAAGAAAATTGATTCAATATTTGTTAAGTAAAGTTATGAATGTTTATATTTACATCTTTTGCAGACATGCAACGGAATATTTTTCTTTGGGTTTGAATCTCAGTCTTTTAAAACTTTAATTAAAGAACTCTTAGTGAAAGATGCCCCAGTCTTAGCTGCCAGAACTAATGAAGTCCCTTTATTTTAATTTCTGGAAATTCTAGAATATAAGGAAAGAGGGAAGAGAAACTAGGTGAAAAGTTTTTCTTTCCTAAGCTTATAGAAAATATTATGTAATAGTAAATTGTATTATGCTTATAACTGTGCTAAAATCCCATCTTTATGGTTGAGTTGCCAGTTTGAAGTAAAACTTTTTTGTTTGTTTGTTTTAAAATGGCTTATATCAGCCTTAAGCTCTTTGAGTTTGAGGCCCAGAGAGGGGAAGTAGTTTGTCTGAAGGTCCACAGAGATCCTAAGGCTGCTGCCTCTTGGTTTGGTGACGTTTCTATTCTATTATCTCTCTGATGACTTAATTTTCTTAGATTATTTTCCCAGGGTTGTTGGCTCTGATCCCATGTAATTATATATGCATGATACATTGCAGTGAGGAAAATAGCGATCACTTTCAGTACAAAGGAAAATGCAGAAGCTTCACTGTCTTGTTCAATGTTTCTCATGCTGAGTTCTTGTTTGTTTTTTCATGCTGTTGTCCACCCCGTGGCTGCCCATGCTCAAAACTGATAACCAGCTTTTAAACTTCCTTGATTTTACCTCTTTTAAAGGAGCTATCCATTTTATCTCCACCCACAATCCTGATCTCATCTCTGTGACTGCATACCCCTCACTCTTATCCTTGTGTCTTATTTTTCTGTTTCATTCTTAAAATCGAGTCCCAATCCTGCCCTTTCCCAATTTTCCTCACTCTGTCTTTTCTCCCTTTCTTTGTCCCTTTTTCTCTTTCCTCTATTTCCAGCATTTCTCTCTCCCACTTTGTCCCTTGTCTTTCTTCCCCTCAAGACATAAATATGAAGTTAAATTAAACAGGGCTCCCATGACACTGATCAGAGTTCTCTTTTCTACCACAGCCGAAGGAAAGACTGGTAATGAGTAGTAGTGAGGGAGAGGAGGAAGAGGTTTATTTAATTGGAAGATGTGTTTAACTGTTTGTTTTCCATTATTTCTTCTTCAGGGTCTTTTCCCCCCAGGTCAAGGAGCCACAATTGGAGTTGATTTTATGATTAAGACAGTAGAGATTAATGGTGAAAAAGTAAAGGTAAGATGCTAAATGTTCACTAAGGCTTATACGTGCTATGTGAGAGGTTAGGGGAAATAGTGATTTTATAGCATTTATTAAATCTTCTAATGGAAACTCACAATATACTCAGCCATGGCAGCTTGTTGCCATATAGAGTCTACTCACCGTGGGCCCTTTATGGGGCCTGTATTGTGGCAACCCCAATCAGACAGGGTTCTTGTGTAATGTTTACCTATTCCGAAGAAATTACCTGGGGAACTGGTTGGCAAAGACATGGATATATTAATACTTATGGGAAGAAACCAATGGTGACCAGTCAGTACAAAGCTCTCCGCACATGTGAGGAGAGATTATATAACCCCAGTGTGGGAAAGGGAGTAAGACAAAGCAATAGTATTATGAGCAAGGAAGCAGAAACAAAGATGTTGACTCTCACTAACTGCCTTCAGTTCACAGATGTGCATATCTTCAAGGGCATTTTGACTGGGCACAAATGGCCTTGGCCAGGGGCCATTCTCCCAGTCGAGAAATAGTCATCAGCAAGGAGGGGAGCAGGGCATATGTCCTGCATTTACCCCACAGGGGCAGGAAGAGATTTTGAATGATGTGTTTACAGACTGGAAGACAGACAGAGAATGACTAAGGCAAGTTTTTCTTGTCTTTTCTCATGTCAGATGATATTAAAAACAAGGGAGACATTTCTATTTGGGTCGCCTGAGTTCGGCCAATAAGCAGAGCTACCTCCTCTAAACAGAAGCCCCACAAAAGAGCCTCCTGACTCCTACATTTCATTATGGGTCTTTTCATTATTAATCATTTATTAACATTATCCTGTCTCCTACCATGCCCTATCCCTAGTAAAGGAAAGATACTAAATGAGGGGGACAGGAAAGGATCCATGATCTTCACCCTATCTGTGAATACATCCCCCTCCTTTGTGGCTTCTAGATGGTACCCGGAAGAAGTATGGTATGTCCAGTAACAGAAGGGAGACAGTGTTTATTGATTATCTACTATGTGTCAGTGTCTCTGGTAGGTGCTTTTACATGTGTTACATTTAGCTTAATCTTTCCTGTAAACCCTCAAGTAAGTGGTATTATCCTTGTTTTACAGGCTTTAGAGAAGTTAAGTAACTTACATATCCATGGCTAAACAGGAAGGGAGGCAGGTAGGATTTGAACTAGCTTTGCCAACCAGTACACCCTACTGCCTCCCTGGGTCTCCCTTGCTATGAGAGAGGAAGAGAATGAACACACAATAGGCCCATCACCTTGGAGCAAGGAAAGGGGAAAAGTGATGGAAAGACAGGTAAAGGAAGACGAAACTGCATAGAAGGAGAGTAAAGACACTGATCTTTGGTGCTGTGCTCTCCTGCCATTCGGAATTATTGAAATTCCATTGGTGGATCTTTCAGAGCTGAGCTCATGAAAAGAAGTGATAACCCAGCCATCAGCAGCACAATGAAAACTGGCATTAGTGTTCTAGCTAGGTCCCAACCTAAAAATCTCACATCTGGGTCTGTGTTTATTTGCACTCCTTCCTTTGAGTGTCTTGGGAAGGGCAGAGAAATCTATGATGCTCCTATAGCATTTTATAGATACCACCACAGAGAAGTGTTTAGGACAAGACTCTGAGTTGGGGGCAGAAGCTCTCCCAGTGTCTTTGAACCCTGACTCCTTAAAATAGTTCCTATTGCAGAGACATCCATACCAACCACATTAGTGAATGGAGAACTGAGGCACTGGAAGGTAGAACAGTACAACATCCATGTAAATGCCAGTGAGAAAGGGAAAAAACAGTGTGTGTGGAGTGGGAAGGAGGAGCTAGGCTGTGGGGACAGGAAGGCAACAGGAGTGTGCTCTAGAGACACTGGTGGAAAGAGCCTTTTGTAGCTTTCTATTGTTTCAGCAGAGGGGAGGTGGCTGCCAGCCTAAGGAAGGAGTTGGTAAAGATAACTACTGTTTCATGCATTTTACTTCCAGATGTTTGGGTTTCCCATATGTATATATACATGAATACATATAAATATATACTATAGGCTTCCCTGCTAGGTTAGCATTATAGGAACCCATTGGCATCAATAAAATAAAATAAAAAAATTAGCCGGGCGTGATAGCGCGCGCCTGTAATTCCGGCTACTCGAAGGTTGAGGCGGAAGGATCGCCAGAGCCCGGCAGGTCGAGGCTGCAGTGGCCGGGAGCCGCCACTGCACTCCAGTCTGGGCGACAGAGTGAGA
>NW_007253189.1:1197030-1219149 GCF_000164805.1 Carlito syrichta
ATTTATTGTAGAGATGAGATCTCACTGCCCAGGCGGGTCTCGAGCCCACGGGCTCAGGCAATCCTCTCACCTCAGCCTCCCAAAGGCACGGGATTACAGGCTGAGCCACCGAGCCCGGCTTCAAAACTGTTTTGAGCAGTGGGAAAAACATCTAGATAGGTATATTACATCAAACAGAAAGTATTTTGAAGGTGACATTTAAACATATAAGAATGAATACCTAATTTTTTATAAATATATTTTGTTTTGGGGGGTCCCCCTTGTATACACACACAACTCGTGTGAGCTAATCTGTTTGACCAGAAATGTGCCTACTACATGTCAGGCACTGGCAGGATAAAAGTGAATAAGAAAGTCCCTTGGCTGGGTGTGGTGGTTCACTCCTGTAATCCCAGTGCTTTGGGAAGCCTAGGTGGGAGGATTGCTTGAGCCCAGGAGTCAAGACTAGCCTGGGCAACATAGCGAGACCTCATCTCTACACAAATAAAAAAAAAATCAGCCACATGTGATGGCATGCGCCTGTAGTCCCAGCTACTCAGGAGGCTGAGGCGGAAGGATCACCTGAGCCCAGAAGGTCAAGGCTGCGGTGAGCCGTGATCATGCCACTACCCTTCAGCCTGAGTGACAGAGTGAGACTCCAACTCAAGAAAACAAAAGAAAAAAGAAAAGAAAATGGTCCCCACTATCAAAGAACGGACTTATTTTTTTTCCTGGATCCCCAGGCTTAGATATTCCATTTATTCTACATTCTGCAAACCATAACCTTATTTTTTAAGTGCATACTACATTCTGATAAAAGTCATCTTTTCATAACATCTGACTGTACCATAAAACTACAGGCTCCCCACGAGCAATGTTTATGTCTTTTTCCTCTTTGTTTCACAGCACAGTTCCCATCCCCAGTACCTCTTTTAGGCTTCTGGAACTTTATCTATAAAAAGTGAGAGTTGGCTAATCTTCCAAATCCAGTCGGAATCAATTTGCCTGTGAATCTTTCTATCCCAATATGCAGAATCAAGATGCCGAATGTCTTTTAACCACATTAATCCAAGGGCCTCATTAACGTGTGGACATATGAAGAGTAAATCCTTTGCTAGAAAAGGGCAGGACTATGTTGTGGTAGTCCTATCATCGCCCATGTTCTTTGTACTTACTGAATGCCTCTTCTTGGTGATGTTTAAGTGTCTTCTTGCTAGCAGTTTGCAGGCCTTCACAGAGCTCCATACAGTCAGGGGAAAAGAGACTCTGCCAGCGGTTTGCATATCACCTGCCTGGTGAGTGACAGGGGCAGATCTCTCTCCTAACTTCTCACCACCCACCTCTGCCTCCCCCACAAGTATCATTCTGTCCTGGGAATGGCTCCCAGCATTAAAGACAGAGAATTCACGGTATTAGAAAGATTCTCATAGCTATTAAAGCTACATAAATAACAAATCAGTAAAGAAAGCCTTAAAGAAGAAGGCCCTCTCTTAAGATGGCCTGTGCTATGAAGGTAACCTTGGATAGAAAATATAATTAAAACATGTAGACCACTGACCTGTACACTTAAAAGTGGTTAAAGTGATACATTTTATGTGTATTTTAGCACAATAAAAATTGGAAAAAATAATTTCTTTTATCCATTGATTTTTTTTAGTTTATCATAAATTAATGAGTAATGAGCAAAACTATAAGCTAAGTGTAAAATATTTTAGCCTTAAGAGATTAATTTCACTAGAAATAGATTTACTTTATTTCTCTGTAATGAGGACTGTGTTGCAAAAATAGGAGAGTCATGAAAGTATGTACATATATTCATTCCTTGGACCATCAGTTCATCCATTCATCCTCTATTGTAGTAAATGTTTTGTGCCGAGCACTGTGGTAGGTAAAACATCTTTGTCCCTGAAGCACTTGCTATCATCCAGCTCTAATATTTTATCTGTGAGACCTTCTTTAATACCCTACTAATCTACTAAGTAGAATTAATCAGTCTTTCCTTTGTGATTCTACAATCCTTTGTTCATTTAATCAGTCATCATTCAAATGTGTTCACCACATACAGTAGACTGTGTTAGGAAAGCATTGGGGACAAAGGGTCAAGTAAAAGACAGCCCTTGCCCTCAAAGAACTCGATCTAGGAAGAGGACAGGCTAGTGAACCAATGATTGCAATACATTATTGTGACAATGAGGCAATGCAGGTTACGTAGTAGAATAAGGAAGATAGCAGTGTAGCCCCGTGCTGGAAGTGAGAGTGGTTAGAAAGTCCATAACTGTGGTATTGAAAACATATCAACAGGCATGAGGCTAATATATTAATGTCCTATGAATACTGGAAAGGAGTGAATGGTTGCAGAGAATGATAAAACCAAGTTGAGTGATAAAGGCAGTAGAATATGAATATCCTCAATAATTAACTCTCAGACTAGAAACAGGCAACTTCCTATGAGAAAGTAGTATATTTCTTAACAAGGCCACACAATCACTATTCTTGAAAATATTTCAGTGGTTTTAACCTTCAAAACTGCTCTCAAGATGTGCCAGTAAGGGAACACACTGACTTCCAGTGATTGACAGTGTCTAAATCCAATCAAAAGTGTTTCAGAAACTCAGTATGGCTTTAAAACAATATTCTGTTTTTCAAAGACATGTCTTGGCAGGGAGGAACCATGTTCCTAGGTTTGAGGCAGAGAAGAGATTTATGGTTTTCATCCCACCCCAAACCAATATATCTGTATGGTCACCTTTAGCATACACAGACTTCCATGTACATCATCAAAGAGCAGCTGCAACTTCAGATCAAAGGAGAGTCTTTGTGTGCTGCTACTCAGCAGTCTCTTAGCTAAACTGGTATGAGCAGAGAATGACACCAACTGATTTGCCCTCCTTTGATACGGACGCACATTTAAATTAGTCTTCAGTGGCAAAGGCAGCGTGGTAGTATGGAACGAATCCTCAACTGGGAATAGAAGACCTGGTGTCTGAGTTCTAGCTTTGTGAACTTAGGAGACAGAGTTTTCATTAATAAGGGGGAGCATGAACTTGCCTACCTTACTGGGTAGCTGTAAAGTTAAATGAAACTGTCAATAAATATTTCAGCACCTATTATTTTGCCAGGTGCTGTACTTGGTGAGTAAAGTGAACCCTGACTTTCTCTTCATGAAACTTTCAGTCTAATGGGGAAGACAGCAGTTAAACAAATTATTACAAATGAATACATGACTCAAGTGTGTTGGGTGCTATGAGGGAGAATGATAGGGACTGTGGGCGGGGGTGGGGGTGGGAAATGGAGAACCTGGCCTAATCTGAAGATTCTGGAAAACCTTCCCTGAGGAAATAATGTTATGTCTATGGAGGTAAATATACCTGGGACCTATGAGATGTATACAGTTAGAAGGGAAGATTATTATTGGTGTTGATGTTTTTATTTCTCAAGGCCTTGTGATTTGTTCTACACTCAGCAGCTTCTATGGAGAACAGTTCTTTTTCTTTTTCAGTAGTCGTCTGCTCTGAGTAGGGAAATTCAGGGAAAAGTGAGAAGTGTTGCCTTCTTCTTTGTTATTAGAATAATCAGTTATGGGTTCTTAGAACTGATAGACAACTTCAGAAAATGTTAACTTTCATGGCTGGGAATGATGGCTCATGTCTGTAATCCTAGCACTTTGGGAGGCTGAGGCGGGAGGACCACCTGAGTCTGAAAGTTCAAGACCATTCTGGGCAACAAAGCTAGACTTTGTCTCTACGAAAAATAAAAAAATTAGGTGGGTATGGTGGCATGCACCTGTAGTCCCAGCTACTCAGGAGGCTGAGGCTGAAGGATCACCCAGGAGGTTGAGGCTGCAGCGAGTTGTGATTGTGCCACTAGACTCCAACCTGGGTGAGAGTGAGACCTCAGCCCCCTCCCCCAATAGTGAACTTTCAGTGGGTTATATGTTATTTACCCCTTTTTATAAAGAAACAACTGAAGCCCAAAGAAATTAAGTGACTTGCCCAAGGTCATAAGAGCTTAAAAATTCTGGAGGGAAATTACCTTTTTTGTCGGCCATGTCATTATTCCTGTGTTCATCAACAGAAGTAATACCTTCACACATTTATTTGAATCTTGTACTGGAAAAGGTGGTGAGGTTGGATCTTTGTACAGTTGCTGACAAAAATGCTAACAGTCACAAAATGACAGCTTGCCCTGTACATACCGTGACTTTTATAATACAGCATTGTGGTTAAGTGTGTGGACTTGGGGCACAATGAGTGGCTGAATTGACTCTGGGGCATACTGGCTGTGAGATGCAGTTCTTTTTCAGTAGTCGTCTCTGTGCTTCGGTTTTCTCATATGAGTAATGGTTATTGTAATAGCATCTACCTCATAGGATCATTGTTAAGACTGAGTTTCTACACATAAAATGTTTAAAGTAGAGCTGGGTACATAATAAATACCCAAAGAGTTTTATGTATTTACAAATAAAGAGAAAACTTTTAAATAACAAAAAAACACAACAACAACAACAAAAACAAGCCTCATTCCCTAACCCCAAAATACACCAAACAAGTTTTTTTTGTTTTAATCATAAGTCCTTTTTTTTTTAGGGCAGAAAATAACCATGAAATTATTTGGGTGAAGGTGTTCCCGTTTTCAAACTAAAAGCAAGGCAATGTTTTCTTTCTTTTCTGCTTCTCCAACTTGATTCCTCTCTTATGCCTTTACAGCTACAGATCTGGGACACAGCAGGTCAGGAGAGATTTCGGTCCATTACCCAGAGTTATTACCGAAGCGCCAATGCCTTGATCCTCACCTATGACATTACCTGTGAAGAATCCTTCCGTTGCCTTCCTGAGTGGCTGCGGGAGATAGAACAATATGCCAGCAACAAGGTCATCACTGTGTTAGTGGGTAAGTAAGAAAAAACAATGAGGGAAATTGATTCATGGGCATCAGAGGATTTAAAATTACATAAAGCTTGTGCCTTGGTACCTTGCAAGAATATAGTCTATAGCTATATAATTTTTGCAGTCAACACTCAGGTCTTCTGCAATAGAAGAGAAAATGAAATAGGTTCTATCCCATGGTAATGGTTTAGAAAAATGAAGTAGAAAACATTGCTGATTAATTTTTCTATCAATGTAGGCTCTAGAGAAGAAGTTGGATGGTCATGAAATTTATGTGGATTGCTAAACACCTAAGAAAATCTAATTACAAGATGGCTGAAATGGCTGGGCTAGAAGTAAAATATATCTTTTAAGTTGATAAGGAATTCATTATTGAAGCAATTGTTTATTGCCTTAAAAAATGGACTTTGATTATTTTTTTCCCTCTCTAACATTTATGCTGATTTGAGAAATACTATATTTCAGAAAGAGTTCACTAAGGGAAATGCTACAGTTTGTTTGATCATGTTGGAGCATAGAGCCTCTGCTTAGGATAGAAGAAAAGCAGAAAATAACCTTTGATTTTTTTCGTAGTGACAAATATATGGTGGCACGCTCACAGCCACCATATCCTCTACCTGCTGGGCTCAGGTGATCCTTCCACCTCAGCCTTCCAAGTAGCCAGAACCACAGGTGTGTACCACCATGCCTGGCTAATTTTTTTATTTATTGCAGAGACGAGGTCTTGCCAAGTTGCTCAGGCTGGTCTCAAACTCCTGGACTAAGGCAATCCTCTCACCTTGGCCTCCCAAAGTGCTGGGATTACAGGTGTAAACCACTGTGCCTGGCCTTAATTATCCTTCTATATGTAGGCCCCCCTTCCATTTCTCTCCTCTTTTCGGATTAATTGCTAGAGCATTTGTTTGTCCTAAAAACTTTGCAGGCTGAATGCGATGACTCACACTGGTAATCCCAGCATTTTGGGAGGCTAAGGCAGGAGGATTACTTGAGCCTAGGAGTTCAAGACCATTCTAGGCAACACAGTGAGACTTCATCTCTTTAAAAAAATTAAAATTAGCCAGGCATGATGACCCATGCCTGTAGTCCCAACTACTTGGGAGACTGAGTTGGAAGAATTGCCTGAGTCGAGGAGGTTGAGGCTGCAGTGAGCCATAATCATGCCATTGAACTCCAGTCTGGGCAACAGAGTGAGATACTCACTAAAAATAAAAACAAACAAATAAAAAACGAAAGGACTTTACAAGTCTACATTTTGTTCCTGTGGCATCATTTGGCATGTTTCTCCATCACCTATAGTTCTTGCAGATTTGTAGGTAAATCTGGAGGCCTGGTGAGAATTTTTTTCTTTTTAGCCCAAATCTTACATGTATGGTATTCTAAGGTACAATTTTCATAGGACAGGCAAGAAAGATTCTTGATTTTTTAATCACCACTTTTCAAGCTAATGAGTTGGTTGTCTAGTATGTTCCAAAAGTAACTATTGAAGTCTGTTTATATTTTCAATATCATTATGAATGTATAGATTTAAATATATTTGATATATTTTAGATTTTTGCAATTAATACCATTGATGCTCCAATTGTTCCAACTTTGACAGCAAGAGCTTCTTCAAATGGGCTCTTGAGTCCTTTTAATATGACCCCAGGAATCTTTGATAATTTTATTTGCTTTCTGGTATGAGTAATGTTTCAGCCACATCTTGTGCATTTCCTGCCCTAGGCCTAGAATTAGCCGTTTCTTCAAGAAATGCTGTTTCTTTTGAATGGGATGTTGTATTTAGAGGCCACAACCTAGGTGCTAAGAGTCCTCCCTCCTAGTAGGTTAGTCATTGTTTTTAGGATTTTCAGTGGACAGAGTTGGTGTGTATGCATGTCTGTGTGGGCGTGTGTGATAAATTCTATAGTATCCACAAGAGGCTTATCTTCTTAGCCTCTGCTAGCTTTTCTGACTCATAAGAAAGACTACCAGGGACTACATGTGAAGAATACAGGACAGGAAACACAGCTGAACAACAGGTCAGCGTCAGGTATCACTCTTCAGGGGAAGTAATCCTTACAGTAATCCATATCGCTTTCAGGACCTCTTGTTCTCACCCCACTTGAGGGAACAAGGCTCATGTCAGCAAGTGTAGAATCTGCCCTTGCCTAAAAGCCTCAATGTCCCATACAAGCAATACCTCTTATAATAACTCCACAGCTGTAACTTTCAGGGTCTCTTCAAGTAAGAAGAATCTACCATATTCAGGGAAGCTCAATGTTATGGCTTTCCATGAGGTATTTTATAATTCATAGGTAAAATTCGTTAGGCCAAATGTAATTTATCAATCAGGGGTCATTTTTTATCATAAGCAACGTTACCAGGTTCAATTGACATATCGCCATTGACAGGTTTCCCAGAGAATGGAGATAGAAAACGTTTTTTTTTTTTTTTTTGAATTGGAGTCTAACTCTGTCACACAGACTGGAGTGCAGTGGCCGCTCCCGGCCACCGCAACCTCAACCTGCTGGGCTCTGGCGATCCTTCCACCTCAGCCTTCCAAGTAGCTGGAACTACAGGCACGAGCTACCACGCCCGGCTAATTTTTTATTTATTGTAGAGATGAGGTCTCGTCAAGTTGCCCAGGCGAGTCTCGAACCCGCGGGCTCAGGCAATCCACACACCTCAGCCTCCCAAAGTACTGGGATTACTGGCTGAGCCACCCAACCCAGCTTGAAAACTTTTTAAAGATTATAAAAAAAAAAATGATTCATATTGATACTCCTATTTTATAATTTAGGACTACAGAGATGTTACTCAACCTAATTCATCTTATATCTGTATTCCTTTTTTCCCATGCCAAAAATCCCACTTCCCATTGATACCAGCATAATTATTAATTTGATTTATTCCATAATACACATATAGCAGCCTGAAAATTACAATACCTCTACTACCACCAACAAGGTGATTACTGCATCAGTTCAAGCTCTTTTTCTTCAATTCTTTTTGTCCTTAGGTTATATATACTAAAAATACATGGTTAAATTATTACATCTTCAACTTAAAAATCATTTCTCTTTGTATGGCTATACCACTAAATTGTAAATAGTTCATCTGCTTAATTTTGCTTTCAGTTTTTAGGGGCTTCTTTTTAAATTTAAATTTGCATTAACTGAATGATTATATAATTATATAAAACATAAATTTCGAAAGTCAAACCTATAAAACAATGTATATTCAGAGAGGTCTGGTTTCTATCCCTGTTTCTTTCATAGGTAACCATTATCTTTTAAATTAAGATTTGGTTTATTCTTTCATTTTAAAAAATAAGGAAAAAAGTGTGTGTATGATACATATATTCATATTCTTCCATTTTTCTTGGATAGACAGTTGCATATAGACAGCTTTCTGCTTTGCTTTCTTAATTTAACAGTACATGCTCTCGTTCTTTGACAGTACATAGAAACATTCCTCATTGTTTTTTATATCAGCAAATACTCCATTGCATGGATGTACTGCAATTTATTCAGCCAGTGCCCTACTGATGGACATTTGGGCTGTTTCTTGTCCTCGCCTTTACACGTGGCACTCATATTTTAAAGTAAACATTTCAGTAATCACAGTCACATTTGCTTTGCTTTACTTGCCCATCTGTCTAATTTGACTTCAGATCTGTAATTGAATTTTGATGCTTTTGAGCCTGCAAAAAAATGCTAATTCTTTCTTTGATTTTACTACTGTTACAGGCAACAAGATCGATCTGGCTGAAAGGAGAGAGGTCTCCCAACAGAGAGCTGAAGAATTCTCAGAAGCTCAGGACATGTATTACCTGGAGACCTCAGCCAAGGAATCTGATAATGTGGAGAAACTCTTCCTTGACTTGGCCTGCCGACTCATCAGTGAAGCCAGACAGAACACACTTGTGAACAATGTATCCTCACCCTTACCTGGAGAAGGGAAAAGCATCAGCTATTTGACTTGTTGTAATTTCAACTAAAGGCTGCAGCAAGGAGATGCAAAAGGAATCAGCAGCTGCCCTGATGGGCCACAAGTTGCTGGGGAGATCTGGCGATGACTGTGGCTCCCGCTCTTGGACCTTCTGACTCCTGGGGGCTTCTCAGCTTACAAAGCATGGCAGGCCAAGGGCCTCGACCACAGGCCAGCATTAGCAGAACATATAATGGTTTTACCCTTTTGCAGTCTGGAGTTGGAGCAAGGAGAAAATTGCACTAGGCACTCCATGATCTGCAGAGCATGTTGCTTTTGTTTTTTAAAAAAGCAAGTAAAGGCGCATTCCTGAAAACGGTCCAGGGGGAAATATGCTGTAGGGATCCCTTCTGCACATCAGTGGGTGCATGTAGGGGCTATTCTTTAGTGGCTTCTGGGGGCCCTGGTTTTCTTGTCTACCAGATAAACCCAAACTGGGAAGGCCAAGTACTGTCTCTGTGGTGTATACTGACGACCCATAGAGATTTTGAAAAGTGTTATTTCTCTTGTTCACAGGCACTTTCAAGAACTTTGGGATGTAAAAATGAAATGAAACCTTTACCCATGACCAACAGTAACAATCATTGTTTTAATAATATATAAAATTTCCATGACTCCTTTTGGTGCTAATGATTCTGCTATTTCACAGACCAAACATTTTAGTACATTAATGTCCTTAAATGTATTATATAGAAATAAAAAAAAAATATGGGGGAAATCCATGAATCAGCACTCATTCTCAAAGTCTCATTGCAACCTTTTTAAAGGTGGATTATTTTTTTTTTTGGAAAAGAGAATTCCTTTCATGTTTCCCTCTGAATCACTATCATCTTCTTCTTCTTTTATTTTTCCTGCCTGTTAAGTAAATTTAAAAGTTTGAAAAATGAAAAAAATATGAATGGTTGATATTCTAATATAAAAGATTAGTGCTGAAACATTATGGGTTGCATGAGAAAACAGATCAGATATGACCAAAATACTGTGGATTAATGGACTGCAGTGCAGGGCTCCATACAGAGCACAGTCCTTGATAGCAAGTCCCATCTTTTACTTCTTGGTACTGTCTATCTTGGACAGACCAAGGTTCAGAATTTTGTAGGTTTTTTTAGTAAAGTGAGAATAGCAACAGATGAAAAGTCTTATGAACCATTTTTGTATCTTCAGTGATAACCTTAGAAAAATTCTGCTTGTGGAAGCAGGTTGAACTGTCATTTATCCCCTCCATCTTGTAATAATGTTCCCCTCAGACTCTTGACATCCACTCTTTCCTGTTTCTTTTTCTTTTTCTCTCTCTCATTCCCAGACTCCCCTTTTCATTTTTCTTCCCTTCCTGCTGCTTTCCTTCCCTCCTGTCCTTATATGCATGTGTTACTGCAAATCTCCAATTCTAATGGAGGTGTATATGCCTTTACTTAGCCAATTTTAAAACGACTCAAAATGGAAGACGGGCTGCTGAATATGTGTTTCTGTTTCTTCAGTGCCATCCTTTGATAGCTTCCAATTTGTTCTTTGATATATATGCAAATTGGGAAAATAATTAAACCTGTATGCTGTAGATGCTGTCAGATGTTTCTGTAGCTTGCTGCTTAGTATAACTGAGGGGTTAGTAATGGAATGGGGATATGCTAGGTAATTTCACTGTTGCTGTAGATGGTGACAATCTTAGTCCTGGTAAGTTGATGTTTGAAAGCTATTTAATTGTAAAGAAATGAGTCATGTAGAGACATGATATTGGTAAAGCATTTCTGACATTTCTCTAGCAGGTTTCACAGTGACCAATCTCTTGCACATGGGATTATACACATTGTTTAGGGGACTGATAGCTATGGTTGGCCTCACTGTGTTCTTCCACTTCCTATGGGAAAGAGGAAGGGGTCTGAGAAGTATGACTTGTTTTGTTTTTCTTTTAGAATCTGTCTCTACAGAAGGGAAAAGTCATTTTAATAAATACCAAAATAATTTGTAACATTTGTTGCCTTTCTCTCCCCATCTTTTCCACTAAACAGAAAACAAGGTAATCAACATAGGCAGAACTTATCTTTTTGAACTGGGAAGAAACATCCCTAAGTTTAGATTTACTACTCTTTATTTAAAGCAAAAATCCAAATTCCCCAGCACATGATGACCCAACTTTGTCTCACAGCAGCAAGAGTGTTGAAAATAAAGCTGCTTTGTGAACTTGGAGGAAAGGGTCTTGTTAAATAGGACTGATTCAATTGCAGAATAACTGCTTTTAGGGTCACACTTGTATTATTCCGTAGGGTTTAGCCTCCTCTATATACCCTTGGCCACACCCAAAAAGGGATTAGAAAGCTCTGCTTTCAACTCTTTTCTTCCTTGTTGCTCCTCCCAGACTCTCTAGCTTACAGTCACCCATCCATGGCCCACCAGCAGGGATTCATGAGAAGTGAGACTTTGTTTCCTTTTTTCTTAGTTGTATGAATTCCTGGTTAGGCCTTATGGACACTAGTCCACTCATATCGCTCAAGTTTGAGAACAATCTCTGACAATATTGTAGGTGCAATTGCAATAAATATTAGTTGAATAAGCATTTTTGTGGCAAGAGGGGCTTTTTTGGGTAAACAGAAATTCCTTCAAGGACAGCTTGAAAAATTAAATGAAGTCACCTTAATGCAGGCCAGGACCTAATTTACTGGTTTGCTTAATAGTTTATCGTGGCAATATTTGCTAAAATGAGCCTTAAAAAAAAAAGTGAATTCTCATTTAATGGTGGATAAAAAGAGATAGTTGCTTTATTATAATTTAATTTGGCTTGGTCTAATAATACAACTGAAGTCCACGTCTTCCTCCATTTTTGGTATGATCTATTTCTTCTTTCAATAAAGTTATTAAATATACGGCAAAACTTTTTTCAGTTTCCAGTGAAAATGTATGATATTCATGTCATAGAGTCAGGCTTGGGAAAAAAAATCTATAAAATTATAGTTGGTAGATATTAATAATATTTCATTATGGCTTTGTGTAGACTGTAAAGGATGTGTGCTTCTTTACCCTTGGAAGGTTTTTTCTCTGTTGTGTGCTTTTATTAGCTCTTTTGAATTATGTGAACTTTTTTTTTTTCTATACAGGGCCAATAATCCATTTTTGTGGATTACTTAGATTAGACTATTGGCGTTCCCTGGCCTTTCTTTTTCTGTCTTTCAATCGTTTTACTTTAACATCTCTTCCTGAGCAAACTGGCAAGAAAGTAACTAAAAATGAATTGGTTTGATATTGTGTCAAGTTCTGATCTAGAGTTTGTAAGAAGGATAGAAACCATTGACCAAAATAAGATATTTGGATAAGGATTATTTATTTTAATCATTTAGACTTGTTGGAGGGGGAGGCAGATTTAACAAAGGACTGGATTCTTATCTTTCTTCCTCTGTTCGTGAATATATGCTTTTGGAGGACACTGGTGACGCCTACAGCGTTAAGTCAATGATTTGCCTCGTTTACCCTTTAAGCTACCAGATCTGGCATCAAGTTTCAATTAATGACTCATGCTGGCTGAATACCAGTTGCAAATGATTTTAAATTGGTCTTCTGATTAAAGTGAAACAGCTTTTTAAAAAACTCAAGCCACATGAATGAGATATATTATAATTAGAAAAACACTTTCAGTTTTTGCATATCAAACCAATGGCCTTAAAGATAGGGCATTCTCTATTTCTTAATCTGTATTTCATGGTTGTAAGTACTTAGGGATCATTGCTCTATTAGACTCTGGGAGAGCTCTTCTGAGGTTTAAATGTATTTTTTCTAGACTCTTTTTTGTTTTACCTGTAACTCATTACTTATTTTCCTCACCATGGTCCTGACATATTTGGTCCTGACATGTTTTCATATAACTATGATAATACTTTTGAGACTTAGCTAGAGAATTGCAAGCAGTGAAACAACATTTGCATTGCATCCTTCAGACAAAATGTGTTCCATATAAGCAGTATGGTTAAACACTAATTTGGGGATAAGGGAGGGATGTGTTTACTCCTCTTTTGGGGTTTTCATTTCTGTAACATGAGTCTGTTCTGTGTTTGGAAGGAAAGATGCCTTTCTATACATTCTTCACACTGGTAAGTTCTGTATAGTGAATTAAGAAATTATCCTTCCTTCAAACCACTAATTGACATAGTAATATTAGACTTAGGGTGGCAGCATTTCATCAGCTAAGTTTCATGGTGTTGGGATGTTATAATTCTTTCTAGGAGCCATACTTTGAAATTAAAAAAAAATTGAGGCACATTTAGCCTGGTAAAGGAACTTAAAGACTACTTGAAGGATTTTGGAAGTTTTAGCTTAGGAAGTGGAGGGGAACACAAATATAGTACATTAGAGCAAGATGCTCTGTGGTTCAAAAGGGTAGAATGAGGTCCACTGAGTGAAGCCATAGAACAACAGATTTGAGCTTCATATTAGGGAGAATATTCTCAAAAAGATGGTTCATTATGGGATGGGCTGCCTCAGGTAGTAGCCCTTGTCAAGCAGAGGCTAGATAAGAACTTGGCAAAGATGATGTGGAGAGGATCCAAGCATTGGTTGGGGATTGGACCTGATGACCTATTAACCTAAAATTTTATGTTGCAGTACTTTCTGCCTTATAACATGTTCCATAAATACCTGCTGACCCATAGCTAATAATTTTTTCAAAGAGGCTTTGTTCTACCACAAGTGCATTCCACCTTCCAGGGAAAAGGTTAGTTATACATTATTAGGCCAAGAGACTGGTCTGCCATTATGCCCACAGCTGTCATTGCCGTGCCAGTTCTTTTATTGATGTCTTGTTGAAATCACAAATTGGATCTTGAGTTAAAAATAAAAAAGTATTGTTTTAATAGCTGTTACATGAAATTATTCCATTTATTACCTGCTGAACATAGGCCTTCCTCAGTTTAGTGAATGATGGGTGTCTTTTCAGGATTTCAGGATAGGCCTTTTTAGCAGAGCAGAACCTTGTGTTAAAGATCCTGCAAATAGACCAACATGAAGTTTTGTAGCTCCTGTGAGATGCTGGTGGGTCACTAGCATAAAGCAGTTCCCAAGATCTATTTTAGAAGTCTTACATGGCATTTTGTTAGTTGGTTTGATTCTCTTGAGAAAACATGAGTTTAAAAGAACTGAGGCAAAGTTGTTTCATATAGAAAGTAATAAAACACAGGTCTTTGATTTGAAAATTAGAGATAACTATAAGCAATTTTTGCTGATAAAGGCTATGACCCAAATGATTCTGCCTGCAAAATAACTTTTACCCTTGCTAAACTGGTAAATGGTTCTTCATTGTCTTAAAAAAAAAAAAGTCATTGGGCTTAAGTTAGTATGGTGAGAGACATTTGAGTTTGGGTGAGACTTTTTTTGACTTCTTTGGATAAGAAGTCAGAGCATGAAGGCTAGCCACGGCTTCTTTACTTCCTGAGGTATGACTCAAAATCGATTTAAGGCAGAAATTTTGAAGATTCCATGTTCCAGTTCTTGATGAAATCTTTGGTAGGTGGTGACTTTGACACTTAAGAGAGTGATGTGGGGAGATGTATTGAAAGGGGAACACTAGGTGTGAGGAATCCTAGTATGCCACAAATAGCTGTGACTTTAGGCAAAGCACAATATCTTGAGCATCAACTTTCTTATCTATGAGACAGACCTGTCAGAATTATTGTGAAAATTAGATGAGATAAAAGTGCAATACTTGGTAAATAGTAAGCAATCAGATATTCGTTATTTTCTCCTTAATTAAAAGCAGACTTCAGATGGTCTGACACAAGTATAACTCCTTAAGAGACAAAACAAAACACCTCCCTAGCTTCAAAGAAAATAACTTCATTTCTAAAAGGTTGCCTTAAAAGGAAGTCACTTATTTGATGCATCATTTTGCCTTTGGGCATTACTGTCACCCTCCATTTCATTACATACTTCAGGAAAAGTATTCTGTCTCTCTCCCCGTAGGCAATTCCAGGGGTATAAACTCCTCATTATCAGGAAACTTAATCCTAGAACTGAAATACCTCACAGTGCAATTTAAACCTCATTCTTCTTAATCTCATTCTTCATGGGAAGAAAAATGGATTCATCTCTATTTTCTGTTTAAGGGACCACATTTGCCATTTATCATTGACCTTTTGCCTAATTAAAAAAAAAATAACAGGCCGGGCTTGGTGGTTCAGTCTTTAATCCCAGCACTTTGGGAGGCTGAGGCAAGTGGATTGCCTGAGCCTGGTTCGAGAACAGCCTGGGCAACTTGGCAAGACCTCATCTCTACAATAAAAGTAGAAAATTAGCTGGGCATGGTAGTGTGCCCCTGTAGTTCCAGCTACTTGGAAGGCTGAGGTGGAAGGATCGCTGGAAGCCAGCAGGTGAATGCTGGGGTGGCCGTGAGTGCACCACTGCACTCCAGCCTGTGTGATAGTGAGATTCCAACTCAAAAATAAATAAATAAATAAGTACAGAAAAAGCTTATTAAGGTGATACTCATTATTTCCTTGGTGAATGTCAGGATAGGTGTTTATTATTTCTAGCTTCTTATTGGTATCAGTTTTAGATCATAATCTTACTGTTGATTAACTCTTCAATTATACATATTTATTCTTTAGTTATAATTGTTAGCAAGGTGTGCTTCTGAAGAATTATTCTGGTTATGTAGTACTTGTTTCCTCCCCATGGTAAAAATGGAGTCATGAATCCCAGTTTTGTGTTCTGTTTTTAGAATTTAATTTCATATGTTATATTCATTACCAATATCCAAAAGGATTTCTTTCCCTTTCTACATATGCACTACGCTCTGAAATAAAAATTGTAGTACCAAATGCCTAATGAAGCAAAGATTTGTGTATAGAATAACAAAAGATAAGAATTTGTTAGGATAATTTGTCACTATTTGGTTGAATGGTGTGCAGCTTTTGTTTAAGTTCGCACAGTTATGCCTGGATTAAATAACAATAGTAAAACTTGACAAGCCTTCTGAAAAACAGCTGCTAAACATATCGCTTTCTGGAATGTAATCATTAGGAATAAATATTATCTTATCCTATACAATTACAGAATGCTAGTAGAACTTTCTTGTACGCCATTTGACAATGAATGTCAACCGATTTTTTTTTTTTTTAATGTTTTTAAATCCTCTTATCCCTTTAAGGCCTGTTGAGGTTTTCATGTCCCTGTTGTAGAAAATTTCAAATGACTGGAATGCTGGCTTCTAATTTCTACTCAATGAAGTTTCTTCCAGACATACCAGATGGTAGGAGCTCCTTTGATAGTATATAAAGGAACTACATAAATGTATCTGGACTAACACATGGGTAAAATTGCTGTTTTCAGCAAGAAATACTGCTCAAAATTTTAGATAATATGGGGTAAAAAGAGATTTTTTGGTACTCTGAAGGCAAAAAGTGTGACCCATATAGATTGTTGCATACACTTTAATGCATGACTTTTAGTTTAGGGATGAAATAAAATGCAAAATATATAATCCTGGCAATCTCAGCAGCTAGTTAAAACATTTAGAGAAGCTGCTTTTTGAAGACGTAGAGAATTCATGATTTCCCCCTTTCCTATCGCTATTAAAAAACATGGATCTTTAATATACACATAGTTTTAACAAACAGGTTAATCGCCAAGTTTTACGAACTCACTTCTTAATATTTGGCTATTGGTTTTAAGCATAAGATCTCTGTAAAATTTGCTTACAGCATTATATAAAATCTAACCATCAACTTTAATACAAGAATAGTACTTGATTTTAAATGTTAATATGTAACTATCAACAGTATGCTGCATTATATTTTATGTGTTCACATATTGATTTTTATTTAACAAAAAGCCCATTAGAAATACAACCCACTAATGACCTGAGAGCAATTAGGGGAAAACATTCTGTAAAAGGTGATTGTATGAAAAATTCAATCAGCATTTAAAAAGGGGGTCAGGGAGAGAATAGAAACATAAACAAAAATTTTAAAATGAAGTTTCATCTCCTTATAAATTAAAGATGTAATTTTTACACCATACAATTCACCCTCTTTAAGTGCACGTTTCAAATTTTTAATTATATTCACTAAGTTGTGTAACATCAGAACACTTTCATCATCCCTAAAAGAAACCTGTACCATAGCAGTCACTCCTGCACATTTCTCCTCCAGCATCTGCCAACCACTAATCTACTTTTTTGTTTCTGTGGATTTATCTATCCTGGACATTTCATGTAATCATACAATATGTGACCTTCTATGTCTGGCTTCTCTAACTAAGTGCAATGTTTTCAAGGTTCATCCATGTTGTAGCATGAACCAATACATTCTTTTCTTGGTTAAATAACATTCCATTGTATGCATACACAACATTTTGTACATGTATCAGTTGATGGATGTTTGGGTTGTTTCCACTTTTTGGTCATAAATAATGCTGCTATGGATATTTATGTAAAAGTATGTTTGTATGGGTGTATGTTTTCACATCTCCCTGCAAAACAACTAGTCTAACAAATCAAGTCATTTGTGTTTATTTAAGTAGAACTTCTTACAATCCTATTTATGATTTTAGGTCAGTTCATCAATTAGGAGACCCCTAAACAAAGACTAACTCCCCAATACGAATTTTTCTATGAGCCTGACATTTAAATACAATAATTTCATGAAGATTGCTTCAGTCTTGAAGAAATTGAGCTGTCGTTACACAGAGAATTTCAGAAGTCCTCTGCATTGCTTTAAAGGATAGCTACAAATTATGCTGGAGGAAGTACTCATTCAATCTCTTGGGATTCAATAGAGAAACATTTAAATCTATAATTTCTTTTGTATATTGACTATATTTTAAAATTTGGGCTTTTCTTCTTGAAAAAGTTTGTCAAATCACAAAACCACCTGACTGTCCATTGTAACTTAAGTTTTATTATTAAGGTATAATTCATACTGAGAGTAAAAGAAAAAGAATGTATTTTGTGTGCAAAGGATGAATGTATTAAAAATAACCTTTTTATTTGTAACAGTTTTTTTTTTTTTAAAGCTGAATGGAAATTGCTTTCCCATGTACTTATATATAAATAAACATTTCTTGTTGCCCATATTTGGAGAATCATATGTTATCAAAGTATTTAAAAATCAAATAAGCTATAAGAATACTAATGTCTTTCAGCATGATGTGGAATGTGCCCTGCACCTGGCGGGTCTGGAGACCTGGGTTGGAATGTTGATTCTCTAACTGGCTAACCTTGGATAAGTCATTGAACATTTTACACTGTAGTTTTCTTCTCTGCAAAACAGGAGGCTAGATTAGATAATCTTTAAGGCATCCCCCAATTATAAACACTAAAAAAACCTGCTATATTCAGGATGTGACAATTGCATGCAAATTATTTCTATTGCTGATAAATATGCTTTATCCTATGACATTTATTGGAAGGAGTATCACACTGAGAACTAGGAATCATAAATTCTAGTCCCAGTTCTGACACTGAAAGGCCATAAGTGCTAGTTCCAGTCAATGTGACTTTGGGTTAATCACTTCATTTCAAGCCTTATTTTTCCCAGCTATAAAATAGATATAAGACTAGATATCGTCAAGATTCCTTCCAACTAAAACACATCATATGGTTCTATATTCTTTAGAGATATCATTTAAGATTTTCTTCCCAATTAGTAATGACACTACTCATTACTAGTAAGACATTCATTTATTTATTCACCACTTATTGAACATATACCATAGGGCAGGCTCAGGAATATACCTTTTACCTCATCTCCACTGCAGGAGTCATAGATTTGCACTTTTCTTCCAATTCTCTGCACCCCAGTCTTTTCTTTTCACCCTTTGCCTTGGGCATACATTTGAGAGATGAATGTCTTGGATTAAGAACACAGTATGTAGTCAGGCTCGGTGGCTCAGCCTGTAACCCTGCGCCTTGGGAGGCTGAGGTGAGTGGATTGCTTGAGCCCGCGGGTTCGAGACCCGCCTGGGCAACTTGGTGAGACCTCATCTCTACAATAAATAAAAAAATTAGCTGGGCGTGGTAGCGCACGCCTGTAGTTCCAGCTACTTGGAAGGCTGAGGCGGAAGGATCGCCGGAGCCCAGCAGGTCGAGGCTGTGGTGGCCGGGAGCGGCCACTGCACTCCAGTCTGGGTGACAGAGTGAGACTCCAACTCAGAAAAAAAAAAAAAAAAGAACACAGTATGTCATGGAGCATGGTAGAGTTAACAGGATGACAAAGGGATCGAACTTATGACCTTGAGCTCCCTGGCATATTGTTCTCTAGTTAACCAAACACAGGCAATCTGTAACCTTATCTGTCATTACCATTTATAAAGTATTTATAAAGTATTGAACATTGAAAAATCATTTTCTATAATTTATTATCTTATGATAGCTTCTCTGCAGTTGGTATAAGACTCTTAATTTTGCTTTTTTAAATGCACCAATTAATTTCTGTGTTTGCAGAAATGTCTCTTTTAAATTTGCACATGGTGTGGTTTTTAAGTGTTCCTTTGTGTGTGTGTGTGTGTGTGTGTGTGTGTGTGTGTGTGTGTGTGTGTGTGTTGGAGTCTCACTCCATTGCCCAGGCTGGAGTGCAGTGGCACGCTCACAGCCACCCCAGTGTCCACCTGCTGGGCTCTAGCGATCCTTCTGCCTCAGCCTTCCAAAGTAGCTGGAACTACAGGTATGCACTACCACGCCTGGCTAATTTTTAATTTTTATTGTAAAGATGAGGTCTCGCCAAATTACCTGGGCTGGTCTTGAACCTGTGGGCTCAGGCAATCCACTCACCTCAGTCTCCCAAAGTGCTGGGATTACAGGCCGAGCCACCAAGTCCGGCCAAGTGTTCTATTATTAATGTTAGTTGGAACCATATGAAATTGCTGTTCTCATAGGTCAAAATCAGCCAGATATTGGCTATTTCATATGATTCTAATACGATCTAGTATGTCATAGGCAGCAAAGACTGGGCAGGCAAATAACACTAGCTCAAGAAAAAACTCATGTATTTTTCATTCTATTTTGGTTTTGCCATTAAGGAATTTGGACGTTAATTCACACTGCACATTGGTTTTTTCATTAGGTAATGGGACAGATTGCAAACTTGCACAGGATTTTAAAATGCTCATTCATACATAAATCATTACACATCACTGGAATAAAGGTGCAAATATGGTTTATTCCCAAAATATCTAAATGTTTAGATCATTTTGCATCTCACTTGGGCTGTATAATACTCTAGTTACACAATTATTTGACAAATTAAAAAATCAGTACTTTGAAAACCATTGAGAATCCCTATCATTAGTCAATTATTTCATGTCTGCTAACTGGCAAACTATATCTGATATATACTATTTACATACCTCAAAACACATCTGTAACTGAGAGACGAAACCTAGAGATATATTTAAACCACAATCACATGGGTGTGCTTCTGGCCAGGTGCTCTCATATGAATATTTCAAGATCTGAAATATCTTTTCAGGAACTGAAATATCTTATTTTCAATACTGCAAGAAATCACATGTTAATAATATGACATCTTGTCTGTATTTTCATACCTGAAATTTGTTCAGGTTTCCCACAGAATCATTGTATTTTCACATCTGGATCAAAATAAGCTTGGAGAAACAGTCTTTCTTACACTGGTTTTAGAGACAAACCCACAAGAGCTAACAACTGTATGAGTCCTAACATTCCATAAAGGGTATTGATGCTCATATGTATATTCAATCTTCACTATAACCTCTTGAAGTACTTTCAGCAGCTGGAGTAGACAGTGCACAGATACTGCGGGAAAGCAGATATCAAGATCCTGCTTTGAACATGGAAATATTCTAGCCAAAGGGAATGAATAGTACAAAGGCTTTAGGCCCAAGTGCCCGTATTACTTTAGACAAGTTATTTAACCTCCTTTTACCTCCATTTCCTCCTTTACAGAGTGAGGATCTCAATGCTTGCCTTCATTAATTTGTCAGACATCTACTATGTTCCAGGTAGTGTGCTAGTCACCAGAACTAAAGCAGTGAACAAAATTTTAAAAAGGCAATTGATGGAATTTATATCACAGTACAGGAGGGGTAAAAAATAAGGAAACATATAGTACATCAAATGGTGGTAATTACTATGGAGAAAGTAAATCAGGGCAAGGGAGAGCAGTCGTGATGGTAGAGTGTTACTATTTTATGTAGGAAGGTTAAGGAAAGGCCTCATTAATAATGTGTCATTTGAAATTAGGACTCAAAGAAGTGAGGGAGGGAAAAGCATACAAATCTTGGTGAAAAGTGTTCTAGGCAGAGGGAATAGAATGTTCAAAGTTGTTAAGGCAAAGGAATCCTGGTACTCTAGGAGCATCAAGCATCACTCCAGTGTTTCTAAAACAATGAGTAGATGAGGTTTGATGCGGTTAGTGATATAGATCATAGCACCTTGGAGGCCATTGTAAGTACTTTCTTCTTAGAGTGAGATGGAAGCCATTAGAGGGTTCTGAGTAGAGGAGTGATCTGGACTTACATTTAACAGGATAAATCTGATGCCCTGGATAGAGTATAAAGGGGCAAAGGTAGAGGAAAGGAGACCATCTGGGGAGATGATTGCTATAATCCAAGTGAGAGAAGGTAACTTGTACCTTAGGAGAAGGTGTGGAGATTGTGGAAAGTGCTTATGATTCTGGCTATCTCCTATTTAACTTTTTATTAAAGAAAATATCAAACGTATGTACAAGTAAAATAGTATAATTAACGTCCATGCACATATAACCCAATTTCAACAATTATCAACTCATGGCCAATTTTGTTTTATGTATAGTCACACCCATTTTCTCCATTCTATTTTTGTTGTTGTTGTTTTGAGTAGGAGTCTCACTCTGCCACCCAGGCTGGAGTGCAGTAGCATGCTCATGGTCACTACAGCCTCAACCTGCGGGGAACAGGCAATCCTTCCACCTCAGCCTTCCAAGTAGCTGGACTACAGGTGTGTGCCACCACACCTGGCTAATTTTTCTTGATTTATTTTAGAGATGAGGTCTCACCAAGTTGTCCAGCCTGGTCTTGAACCTATGGGCTCAGGCAGTCCTCTCGCCTTAGCCTCCCAAAGCCACTATGCTCAGCCTCCATATTATTTTGAAGCAAGGTTCATACATCATAAAATTTTATCCAGAAATATTTCAGTATGTACCAAGAATTTTATTATAAACAACCGCAATATCATCATCATATCTAAAAAGTTTTAAATGACCGGGCTCGGTGGCTCAGCCTGTAATCCCATGCCTTTGGGAGGCTGAGGTGAGTGGATCGCCTGAGCCCGCGGGTTCGAGACCTGCCTGGGCAG
>NW_007253189.1:1219169-1226823 GCF_000164805.1 Carlito syrichta
TAAATCAGAAAATCAGCTGGGTGTGGTAGCGCATGCCTGTAATTCCAGCTACTCGGAAGGCTGAGGCAGAAAGATCGCCAGAGCCCAGCAGGTCGAGGCTGCGGTGGCCGGGAGTGGCCACTGCACTCCAGTCTGGGCGACAGAGTGAGATGCCAACTCAAAAAAAAAAAAAGTTTTAAACAAATCTTTAATAGTCTCAATCATGGATTCTGTATAGGCTGTGGCATGATCATAGCTCACTTCAGCCTTAACTCCTGAACACAAGTGATCCTCCCTAATAGCCTCCCAAATAGTCGGAATGACAGACATGAATCAAGCTGATAGGTCTTGCGCATGGTTTAGTATAAAGAGTCAAGGATGACTGTGAAGTTTTTGGCCTATGCACTGGTGGTGGTGTTTCAACATTTACTCACATGGGGAACACTGTGGGAAGAGGAGATTTGGTGGGTGAAGTGAACCAGGAATTTGGTTTAGGACCCATTGAACTTAAGATGTTTACTGGATGTTGAATAGAGATATTGAGTTGGCAGTTGGATTTGTGTGTCTGAAATTTTGGAAGAGATAAAGCTGGAAATAGAAATGTGGGAATTTATAGCTACAGATACCACTGAAAGTCACAAAACATCAAAGAAGTGAGTGGAAAAGAGGTCTGAGGACTGGACCCTGGGGCACTCTAACATTTAGTCAGCAAGGGAGATGAGAAATGGCTAGTGCAATAGGAAGTAAACCAAGAGAGTGAGGTTTTGAAAGCCTAGTGAAAAAGTATTTCAAGGAGGCTGTGATCAATTGTATCAAATGCTGCTAATCTATTAAGAAATATGAGGATTAAATACTAAGAGATAATCATGGATTTAGCAACATGAAGATTATTGGTGACCCTGGAAGAACTATTTTAGTGAAGTAATGAGGTAAAAGAATGCTTTGTGCGATTTCAGAAGAATTGGAAGAGACAAAATGGAGACAGTGACTGTAGAATAAACTCCTTTAAGGAGTGTTTTGCTGATAAGGGAGTGAAAGGAATGTGAGGCCAAAAAAAAAAGTTTTCTTCCTTTAGAACTGAGAATGTGTTCCTTCCAAAATTCAGGGGTTACCAATATGATAGTATTAAGAAGTGGGGTCTTTAGGAGATAATTAGGCCTTGAGGGTTACTCCCTCATGAATAGGATTAAGACTTTTTTTTTGAATTGTGGTATCACTCTGTTACCCAGGCTGGAGTGCAGTGGGATGATCTCGGCTCACCGCAGCCTCAACCTCCCGAACTCAAGCAATCCTTCCACCTCAGTCACCCAAATAGCTGGGACTATAGGTATGTGCCACCATGCCCAGCTAATTTTTTTATTTTTATTTTTTTTACAGAGATGAGGTCTTGCTATTTTGGCTAATCTGGTCTCAAATTCCTGGACTCAACCAGTCCTCTTGCCTCGGCCTCCCAGAGTGCTGGGATTATAGGAATGAGCCACCACACCCGACTCTGCAGTGTTTTTCTCTGGTCCACCACTTGATTTTCAGCCTAAAGTAATTTGTGATGTGATTAGAGAAAAATTGCCTCCAAGGGAGAGAAATAAATTCACCTGTAAAACACACACACCCCTTTCCTCTAACACACACACACACACACACACACACACACACACACACACACACCCCTTTCCTCTAACACACACACACACACACACACACACACACACACACACACACACACAACCCCTTTCCTCTAACAGGATCCAAGTCAGTTTCTAAAGTGTTTGTTCATCCCTTTCCTGCCTTAAGTGGGAAATGATAACTCATGACATTACAAGACCCTGGACTGACCAGGAGCCTTTCATTTTGTGTAAATAACTGCAAAGGCTCAGGGCTGGGTTTGTAGATAACATAATATCTGTAATCAGATCCAGGTGCTATATATACTGGCCATTGATGATGACTTCAGTAATTGCAAAATCAATCATCTAAAAGAATAATGAAAATGGAAATTATATCTTGGGTTGGGTGGGCATAGGGTACATAAGAGGTCAGAGAAAAAGGCTTGAATTCTATTATAATTTTTTTTTTTTTGAGTTGGAGTCTCACTCTGTCTCCCAGCCTGGAGTGCAGTGATATGCTCACGGGTACCACAGCCTCAACCTGGGCGCAGGTGACACTTCCACCTTAGCCTTCCAAGTAACTGGAACCACAGGCGTGCACCACCATGCCAGGTTAATTTTTTGGTTTATTGTAGAGATGACGTCTCACCAAGTTGCCCAGGCTGGCCTTGAACCCGTGGGCTCAGGCAATCCTCTCACCTCAACCTCCCAACGTTGTGAGCCACCGCGCCTGGCCTTGAATTCTAATAAAGGGAGAAAGATGGAGAAAGGTCATGGTGGACATGAGGAATTGAAACTGGGTAAAAGTATCACAGCTTTAGAGCAGGGGCTAATTCCAAATGGTATTCAAGGAAAAAAGAGGGAGATAGAAGCAAACAAAAAATTCTGGTACCGGCAGGTATGGTGGTATGGAAAGGACACTGAATTTGATAGCAGGTACTGTGTTAACAGTCATTATCTTATTTAATTCCCACAGTAGCCTTAAGAGGTTTTATTCTATTTTATTTTATGTTTTACAGATAGGACTAGAGGCTATGGGGTTAACAATATTTCACAGGACTGTATGAGGGTTAAATGATATAATGTATGTAACATCATCTAATAGCATATGAACTTCTTGAAGACAGTTATCTTAAAACCAGCACAGTGCCAGGTACAAGCTGGAACTCAATAAGCAAATTGCTGAATATTTTTAGTGGATGATAGAACCTAATAGAGGGCCTACTACATAAGTATGTACTCCACAAATGAATAGTTATTGACTTTAAAGATCAGTAGCTAAAAGGAAAGTATGGTTGGCCACAAGACCACATAAGATTATGGTACATATAGACAATGAGTTATCTAAGAGGTATAGATATGACTTTAAGAACTGATAATTATAAAATAAAATTGAGAAAAAAAAAGAATGCTGATGTAGAAAACCATGTATCTCACATTCTGTAGATAAATTTAGGAGTCTGTATTTTATGTCTTCCTTGGTAGGGAAATTAATGTCCCCAGCAGTTTACATATATTTTACCCATTAAATAGTAACAATCTCTTAATAGACTGAAGTGAAAAAAAAAAAAAAAATATATATATATATACACACACACACACACATACACACACACATACCATTTCCTTTTAAAAATAATCTAAGGCATTTTTATAATAAAGAACACATACCATATGTTATTATAATAAAATAGAAATAAAATTCAGATTAATTAAAAGGAAAGAATAAACCATAAAGCATAATCCATTGGCTATCACTGAGCATCATATTTGGCTTGGAATTCCTTGCAAGAAAAAGGGTAGTCAATTATGGGGTTCTCATTACTAGAATATAATTAAGCATATCAGTTTCAATGAGAGACAGTTTTAAAAACTCTCCCTTGGCATGGAATTCTAAACAAGACATTTTATGGGATCTTATATAGAAGATCCTGACTAGGGAGTGGCTTCAGCATCAACTTTAAAGAACAAATGATAACTAGACAACTTTCATAGTTTCCCATTGGCTATCTTTCAAACCTCAGGTTTCCACAGTGTCTTTCTGTTAAATTATTCTATCATCAGTGCCAAGTACACAGAAAACACCTGATATTTGCTGCATGAGTTCTTGAAATCAAAGAAACATTGTTTTCAATCTTTATTTAACATTTACTAACAAAGGAAGAATACAGTAATAGAAAGAATCCTGGATTAGTAGAGTGTCTCACTATCCCTAAACTTATGTAATATGAATGTGACCTTTCACAAGACTTTTAGTATTCATGGGTCTGTTTCCTCATCCATGTGGTTTAAATCAGTGTTTTTAACACTGGCTGCACATTAGAATCACCTGGAGAGTTATTAAAGATTATTGATACGTGGGATCTATCCCCACAAATTCTGAAATATCTGATTTGGGAGGGGCCCCAAATCACTATATTTTTAAATGGTCCCAGGTGATTTAAATGAGCATCCCATGGATGAGGATGACTGGTTTAATGATTTTCAAGGTCCCTTCTCGGTCTAAAATGATAATAACTGATGAGGTCTAGTATTTAAAAATGTAGTGATTGCTTCAATAGGATAGTAAAGGAAGTTGTAACTTTGGGGGTGAATTGTTAAAAATCATCTAAAAAGTGTAAAAAAAACTTGGGATAAACTCACAATAGGTTATACATTGTGATACATTCACAATTAATTCAGCCATAAAAGATTAATAAAATGCTCAGAAAATAATTTTAACCTGGTTTTCATTGTCTTGAGCAGCATGGGGGAGAGAAGACCAAGTCCAGAACTTGCTCATGGTAAGGAATTTAATAGGATTGAGAAAAGACCATTAGGGTGGGACCCCAGAAAGTCTTCACTGTCAGGTGAATCAGATGTAGATTCTCAGCAGTAGGGGAAGAAAACAGACCCTAAGAAAGTAGTTTAAGGTGGTTCCAGATTGATGGTGCTTCCCGGCATTTGGCAAAAGCTGATTGAAATCCTCTCCAGGAAACACTTTCCTACACCTCAAAGACTTCTCATAAATAATGTCCCAAAGAAAATAAGCTAAGCCTACAAGGAAACATGACGCCATAAGTGAAAACCAGCAAAAAAATTACAATAGAGACTTACTAAGACCATAGTTAGCCAGGCGCAGTGGCTCACACTTGTAATCCCAGTACTTTGGGAGGCAAAAGCGAGAGGATTGCCTGAGCCCAGGGATTTGAGGTCAGCCTGGGCAACTTGCTGGGATCCTGTCTCTACAATAAATTAAAAAGTTAGCTGGGCATGTGATGTGTGCCTGTGGTTCCTGCTACTTGGTAGACTGAGGTGGAAGGGTTGTCTGAGCCCAGCAGGACAAGGCTATTGTGGCCGTAAGCATGCCACTGCACTCCAGCCTAGGTGATAGAGTGAGACTCCAACTCAAAAAAAAAAAAAAAAAAAAAAGACTATAGTTACTGGAATTGTCATACACCAAATATAAGGCAACTACTGGTTAGGTACAGTGGCTCACACATGGAATCCCAGAACTTTCAGAGATTGAGGTGGGTGGATCACTTGAGGCTAGGAGTTTGAGACCAGCCTGGACAAAATAGTGAAATCCCATCTCTACAAAAAAAATTAAAAATAAATAACTGGGTGTGGTAGCGTGCACGTGTAGTCCCAGCTACTCAGGAGGCTGAGGTGGGAGAATTGTTTGAGTCCAGGAGTATGAGTGTACCGCTTCACTTCAGTCTGTGCAACAGAGTGAGACCCTATCTCTAAAAAACAAAATAAAATAAAGCAACAAAAAACTATGTTTACTTTGTTTAAAGCAGTAACAGACAAACTTGAAAATATCTTCAGGAAATAGAAAACTTTAAGGTATGATAAGTCCATTTGAAAAGGAATAAGTTGAGCTTTTATAAATAAATTATATAATTTTTAAAGAAAAAACTCAAAGAATAGGTAGAAAAGTAAATTAGACACTCCTGTAGATGTAAAAAGACAGACTATAGCACAGATATAAAGATGAAAAATACAAAAAAATGTTAGAGACATGGTAGATAGAGAGAGAATGTATAACATTCATTTGGAATTCTGGAATATGAGAAAGGAAAGAACTGAGTAGAGGCAGTATTTGAAAAGATCATGGTTGAAAATTTTTCAGAATTGATAAAAGGCACTAATTTACATATTAAGTAAATATAATTTAAGAGGAATAAATGAAAGGAAATCTGTATCTCAACACATCATTTGTAGAACTGAGAAACTCTAAAGATAAAGAGAATAAACACATTCAGAAATAAAAAAAATCATATTACTTTCAAACAAAATAAGACAGCAAGCTGACTTCCCAACAGCAATAATGAGAGCCAGAAGGCAATGGAATGGCATTGAATATGGAAAAGATAAAAAAAAAAAAACAACTCCAGACCTAGATTTCTACACACAGATAAAATATCTTTGAAGATTGAGGGACAAATAAGACATTTCAGACAAAAGAATAAGCAAGCAAGCAAATAAACAAAAATTGAGTTTGTCATTAAGAGGGCTACAACAAATAAATTCTAAAAAATATATTTCAGGCCAAAGGAAGATAAAGTTTGAGATGAAAGATAAATTGAAGAGTAAGGAAAATGATAATATGTGAGTAAATCTAAAACAAAAACAAAGCTGTAGATAATAGTATCACGTGGAGTTAAAAAATATGGAATTATAATGACAAACATAATTCAAGAGAAGAGTAAATGGAATAAAAAGATTTAAGGTCTTTGTGAATATATTATAAATATGCTTTGGTAAGCTAAGATTGCATGCTATAATTCCTAAAGTAAAAACAAAAGAAGCAGCATTTAATTTCCAAACCTATGAGAATGAAAAACAGAAATAATAAAAGTAATCAACAGAAAAGGAAAGAAAAGAGAAAACACATCAAGTAGGCAGGACAAAGAGAAAGTATGGCATACAATAATAGATATAAATCCAAATATATTTTATTTATTACATTATTAATGAACTAAATATTTCAGTTAGAAGACAGAAGACAGAGTGCCAGACTGGACAATAAAACAAAACCTAACTATATGACACTTACAAAAGACATATCTAAGACATAAAGATATAGAAAGATTGGGGCCAGACACAGTGACTTATGTCTGTAATCCCAACACTTTGGTCATCAAGGTGGGAGAATCACTTGAACCCAGGAGTCTGAGACGAGCCTGGGCAACATAGCAAGACCTTGTTTCTATAAAAGAAAGACAAAGGAGAAGGAGAAGAAGAAGAGGAAGAAGAGGAAGAAGAGGGAAGAAGAGGAAGAAGGAAGAGGAGGAGGACAAGGAGAAATAGAAAGATTGGGGAAAAAAAGAGAGGGGACCTCTTGCAAATACTAATTAGAACAAAGCTAACACAGTATAGTAATAACAATTAGATTTTAGATCATAAAGCAATAATAGCAATGCAAGGCCACTTTCATGATGAGATCAGGAAGACACATTAGGAAGATATGACAAGATTGAATGTGTGCTTGATAGTATAACCTCAAAATAAAATTAAAATTGACAGAAGTAAAAGGCAAAATAAACATGTTCACAATCAAAGAGGGAGATTTTAACATCCCTTTTTCAGTAATTAACAGGGCAGGGGGAAAATCAGTACAGCTACAGATGATTTGAACAATGTGATTAACATATCTAGTATGTATAAATACCCTGGCCACAATGTAATTTAGGTAGAAATAATTCCCAAAGAGATAACTAGAAAAAAATCATTTACGTGTGGAAATTAAGAAGCACACTTGTAAATATTTCATGAGTCAAATAAACTACATAGAACTTGTAAAGCATTTTGAACTAAAGGAAAACAAAAATACTAACAAGTTGGGTCTCAGGAGAAAGTCTAGATAGATGATAGACTTTGGATTAAATAGCCTATGGTGGTAACTTTAACTGTAGATAAGGAAATAAATTCAACCAGGAAACACATGTAGAAAAGGGCCAATAATAGAATACTAAGAGACATCATCTTTTACTTCTTTTTTTTTTTTTGAGTTGGAGTTTCACTCCGTCGCCCAGACTGGGGTGCAGTGGCCGCTCCCGGCCACCGCAGCCTCGACCCACTGGGCT
>NW_007253189.1:1226855-1230598 GCF_000164805.1 Carlito syrichta
TCCACTCACCTCAGCCTCCCAAAGGCGCGGGATTACAGGCTGAGCCACCAAACCCAGCTTACTTCTTCTTTTTTTAAATTGGAGTCTCATTCAGTTGCTCAGGCTAGAGTGCAGTGGCATGCATGCTCACAGCAACCCGAGTCGACCTGCTGGGCTCAGGCGATCCCTCTGCCTCAGCCTTCCAAGTAGCTGGAACTACAGGTGCACGCTACCACACCTGACTAATTTTTTGTAGAGATGAGGTCTTGCCAAGTTGCCTAGGCTGTTCTCAAACCCATGGGCTCTGGCAAGACCCTCACCTTGGTCTCCCAAAGTGCTGGGATTACAGATTTGTGCCATTGAGTCTGTCTGGCCTTCTAAAAAAAATTGATGCATAATAGATGTACATAGTTTCAGAGTAACATGTGATGCTTTAATGCATTCACATAATTTGTAAAGGTCAAGTCAATGTTCTTGGGATACCCACCACCTTAAATAATTGTCTTTTCTTTATGCTAAAACCATCCCAATTCTTCCTTTCTAGCTATTTTGAAAAATATTGTGAATTATAGTCACCCCACTGATCTATCTAAAACTGGATCTTATTTCTTCTACAAAACATTCTATTTGTACCTATTAATCAACTTCTCTGCATCTCTCCTCTCCCCTACTTTTCCATTCTATGGTAGCCATCAATTTATTCTGTCTTCCTGAGATCCACTTTTTAAGCCAGTACATATGAGTGAGAACACAAGATAATTGTCTTTTTGTGCTTGTCTTATTTCACTTAGCATAATGGCCTCCAATTCCATCCATGTTGCTGCAAACAACAGGATTTCATTCTCTTTTATGGCTGAATAACATTCCATTATGTACATATACCACATTTTCTTTATTCATCCATTGATGGGACCTTAAGTTGATTCTGTCTTTTGGCTATTGTGAACAGTACTGCAATAAACATGGGAGTGTAGATGTCTTTTTGACATATTGATTTCCTTTCTTTTGGATATACACCTAGTAGTGGAATTGCTGGATCTTATGACAGTTCTATTTTTGGTTTCTTGAGGAAGTGTCATACTATTCTTCATAGTTGATGTACTAATTTACATTCCCACCAACAGTGAATGAGGGTTCCCTGCATCTTCATCAGCATAGGTTATTGACTGTCTTTTTGATAAAAAGCCATTTTAACCAGGATGAGATATTTCATTGTAGTTTTGACTTGCATTTCTCAGAGTATTAGTGATATTCAACATTTCTTCATATAACTGTTGGCTATTGGTATGTCTTCAAAAAAATCTATTCAGATCTTTTGCCCATTTTTTGGTTTTTTGTTTTTTGAGTCAGAGTTTTACTCTGTTGCCCAGGCTGGAGTGTGGTGGCACAATCATGGCTCATCGCAGCCTTGGCCTCCTCCTGGGATCCTTGATTGAGCCCCCCAAGTAGCTGGGGCTATAGGTACATACCACAACACCCACTAAATTTATGGTTTTTTGTAGATGAGGTCTTGCTATGTTGCTCAGGTTGGCCTCGAACTCCTGGGCTCAAGCCATCCTCCCGCCTCAGCCTCCCAAATTGCTGGGATTACAGGCACCCAGCTTTTGCCTGTTTTTTATTTTTTAATAATAAAAAAAAATTTTGCTTTGTGTTGTAATCTGCCTCCCCTCCCCGGGCAGTACCTATCAACTGCTGATCCCTCCCTTGTGCTAGTATGATTAATGTTCAGGTCCCTCTTACGAGTGAGAACATGCGGTATTCAGTTGTTTTTATGATAGATCACTAAGTATGATGGTCTCCAACTCCATCGAATTTGCTGCAAAGTCCATGATTTTGTTCTTTAGGGCTGCATAGCTCTATCATGTAAATGTTTCACATTTTCTTTATCCATATTTTTACTATTGTCAGTAGTGTGGCTACAGACATGCATGTGCAGGTGTCTTTTTTGTAGAATGATTTATGATCCTCTGGGTATAATCTCAGGAGAGGGATTGTTGGATCGTATGGAAGGTCAATTTTTAGTTCTTTTAGGAATTGCCATACTGCTTTCCATAGAGGTTGAACTAGCTTGCACTACCACCAACAGTGTTCCATCTTTTTCAATTGCCTGGAATACCTTCAGTAGGATTGGTATCAGCTCCTCCTTAAATATCTTGCAGAATTCTGCTGGAAAGCCATCTGGTCCAAGGCTTTTTTTTGTAGGTAGTTTTCTTATTATGTAGTCAATTTCCTTGATTGTTATTGGTCTATTTAGGGTATCAATTTCTTCTTGTTTCAACTTAGGCAGGTTGTGTGATGTCAGTAAGTCCTCCATTTCCTTAAGGATTTCAAGTTTGTTTCCATACAAGTGTACATGGTAGTCTCTAATGATTTTTTGTTACTTCAGGATCAGATGTGACTTCATCTTTCGTGTTTCTGATTGTGTTTATTTGGGCTTTTTCTCTCTTTTTCTTGGTCAGTCTAGTTAGGGGACCATCGATCTTGTTTATCCTTTTGAAGAATCAGCTTTTTGTTTCATTGATTTTTTGCATTAACTTTTCGTCTTCTATGTCCTAGATTTGGGCTTTTATTTTGGTGATCTGGATTCTTCTGCTGAAATTAGGGTTTTTTTGGTCTTGCCTTTCCATCTTCCTTAGGTGGCTTTAGGCTGTTAATTTGTGATCCTTCCATTTTCTTCATGTGCGTTTGTAGGGATATAAATTCCCCTCTTACTACAGCTTTCATGGCATCCCAGAGATTTTGGTAAGATGTTTCTTCATTTTCATTTGTTTCCAGGTATCTTTTGATCTCTGTTTTGATTTCACCATCGACCCAGGAGTTGTTTAGCATCATGCTGTTTAGTGTCCATGTCTTTGTGGGTTTTGGGGGGACCTTTTTGGTGTTAATGTCTACTTTTATTGCACTGTTGTCTGAGAAGGTGCATGGTAAAAGTTTATGTCCTTTTAACTGCTTGTGCTTGATTTATGGCCAAGTATGTGGTCGAGCTTAGAGTATGTGCCATGCAGTCATGAGTAGAATGTGTATTCTGTGGTCTTTGGATGGAGTGTTCTGTAGGTATCAATTAAGTCCATTTGATCAAGAGCCACATTGAGGTTTCAGATCTCGTTGCTGATTTTTTGTCCTGATGATTTGTCTAGGGTTGTGAGTGGGGTATTAAAGTCCCCAGCTATGATGGTATTGGAATCGATATCTTTTTTTAGTTTACCTAGGAGCTGCTTTATGAAAGTTGGTACTCCCATATTGGGTGCATATATGTTTAGGATGATATTTCTTGTTGATGGATCGAACCTTTTATCATTATGTAGTGGCCTTCTGTATCTTTTTTAATTTTTGGTAGCTTAAAGGGTATTTTGTCTGAGATTAAGATCGTGACTCCTCCTTTTTTTGTGTTCCATTCGCCTGAAAATTTGTTTCCCATCCTCTTACTTTTAGTCTGTGAGTGTCTTTCTAGTGAGGTGAGTCTCTTGAAGGTAATACATTGTTGCCTGGTGATATTTTTTTTTGAGTTGGAGTCTCACTCTGTCACCCAGACTGGAGTGCAGTGGCCGCTTCCTGTCGGTGACCTGCACTGACCAGGGAAGGGTTAGGACCGCACCGGTGAATCAGAACGGAGAGAAGAAAACTACTCGGAGGCAGCTCTTCTGGGAACAGTCTGGTCAAGACTGAAGCCGATTTTATTCAAACCTTTTCCAACTTATATACCATTTTCTATACCCTCCAGCAATGTGATATCACTCACTGGGGGCGTACAAGTTTCGTGCTTT
>NW_007253189.1:1230618-1234526 GCF_000164805.1 Carlito syrichta
CCCTAGGGGAAACAGCTTTCGGGAACAAGGACTACCCAGTCTACCAGGAAATAGAAGTAAAAAAATATCTAGAAAGAAGCTAAACTTAGAAAGACAGAAACAATTCCGCCATGCACCTTCCATCAAGTGTACTGAGATTCACTTGTAAGTTTTACTGCCATGTATGCACACTGGTCACCAATCACACGCAATATCATAGGTATAACTGATATCCTATGTCAGAGGCGATCTTCCAGATGGGCCTTTACAGGCCTCAGCCATGTAGCTATAGATGTTGGCTCCCAACAGCTTCCGGTCACTGCAGCCTCGACCTGCTGGGCTCCGGCGATCCTTCCGCCTCAGCCTTCCAAGTAGCTGGAACTACAGGTGCGCACTACCACACCCAGCAAAATTTTGATTTTATTGTAGAGATGAGGTCTCACCAGGTTGCCCAGTTGGGTCTCGAACCCGCAGGCTCAGGCAATCCACTCACCTCAGTCTCCCAAATTGCTGGGATTTCAAGCTGAGCCACTGAGCCTGGCTGCCTGGTGATATTTTATTCATTTTGGCATTCTATGTCTTTTCAGTGGTGCATTTAGTCTGTTCACATTCAAGCTAATTATTGAAATGTGAGAGTTGATCCCTATCATAATGTTCTTACAAAGTTGTTCTTTCTGTCTGTGTGTTGTCTTTCTTTTGGTTCTGGAGTTGGTTCATGTATGTTTTTAATCTTTTGAAGGTACTCTTGTGAAGAATGTTGTTCTTTTTCCCTTTTCTTCTGTGTTCAATACTTTCTTAAGTGTTTCTTGTAGAGGTGGTCTGGTGGCAGTGTAGGTTCTTAGGGATTGGATATCTGGGAAAGATTTCAATTCACCCTCACTGATGAAGCTTAGCTTGGCTGGGTAGGTTATTCTCAGTTGCAATTGTTTCTTTTAGAACTTTGAAGATAGGGCTCCAAGCTCTCCTAGCCTGGAGGGTTTCTGTAGATAAATCTGCTGCTATTCTAATTGGTCTTCCCTGGTACATAGTCTGACCTTTTTCTCTTGCTGCCTTTAGGGTTTTTTCTTTTATAGTTACTTTGTTTAGGTGAATTATTATGTGTCTGGGAGTTAGTCTTCTCATTTGTTGTCTTGCAGGGGTTCTCTGAATCTCTTGTGTTTGAATTTTTCAATCACTGATGAGATGAGGGAAGTTTTCTTAAATGATTTCATGAACTGTTTGTTCCAGTGTGGCCTGTTTCTCTCTCTGCCTCAGGAAGGCCAATTACTCTTAGGTTCGGTCTCTTGATGTGATCATTCATCTCTTGAAGGTTTTGTTCTGCGTTTTTGAGCTTCTTTTCTATGTTTTTGACAGTTTGGGTTAGTTCTGTGTCTTGGTCTTCAAGCTCTGAGATTCTTTATTATGCTTGGCTAATTCTGCTTTCCATGCTTATTAGTTTACTTATTTCCATCATGGTATTCTTTACTGCTGTTATTTCTGACATCAGTTCCTTCCTATTTTTCTCTTATCTCTTCTCAATTTTAAAAATTCTACTAATGTCTTGATGTCTGGGTTTATTGCATGTGATCAGTCATTCTGGGGGCTCTTCATGGTTTGTGTTCCACAGTCTGTTTTCTCAGTGTCTGTCCTCCTAAGGGTCTGTGTGAGACCTATATTCTTTTGATTTTTCTTCATTTGTGCGGTTCCCCCCACTACATTTTCCTTCCCTCCACGTCACCATCTTCTTTAATTCTGTTATTCAGGGGCAGAGGGGCTGCTTTTACTTTTGTTTGTTCAGTCTCCTATTCTTCTTCATGTATGCCCTCTTACTTTGTTCAATTCTGGAGTTGCACTGTAGGTTGGGGGTGGTCCTTTTTATAGTTTTGAGATTTACTTAAGGGGAGAGCTGTGATTCAAAATCTATCTGCAGGTCCTGGTATCTTCCAACAGGTGTATGGATAATCTGAAACCCACTTCCCACTGCCTTGGAATCTGTCCGTGCAGTGTGGGTGTAGGTTTACTCCCTGAAATAAAATGAGGTTAGCAGAGGGAAGAGAATGGAGCAGACAGTGGGGGGGAAGAGGGGTGTGGAGAGAGGAGTAAGGGGGGAAACAGTCGAATGCACCAACAAATGGAAAGAGAGACCTAAACTGAAATAGATAAAAACAATAGACCACGGCTACAGAGTAACCAACTCCCATACAAAAAAAACTGAAACATACAATGATGCTAACATACAGGCTAACCAACCACCTTATTGGTGTGCTGTTCCTCTATACAGAGATATGGTTTACAGAGAGGAGAAAAGAGAAGAAAGAGAAAGGAAAAAAGGAACAAAACAGTAGGAATAGAATCAAGTCATTAAACTAACAGAACCAATTGAGCACACTGTGAGACTTTTCGTTTAAGTCCAATGTCCTTTCAGCTCTGATTTCTAGCCGTCTTCTCAAACTGGTAAATTTGTTCATAGTTAGGCTCAGTTGCCCCTGGCATGCTGTGAAGGATAGTTCAGATCACCACTCAGTTCACCCCTCAAATCTGGCCTGTGTTTTTCAAGCTTGTTTGTCTCGTTTCTATGTTGTTACCTTGAATCGCCAGCAGGTGGTGCTATCTCGCAGCCCCAGAGTGGGTGGAGCCGGACAGGAATTGGGCAGAGGCCGGAGATGGGAGCCTGCCTCAGGGTGCCTGGGAGGAGACCCACGGCCGGCAGGACATCATGGTGGCAGCAGAGGTGGCAGCGATCTCAGCAGATCTTGCCTGCAGGGGCTTCAAGGACTGAAGTCCTGGATCGCCTCAGGCATGGGTGGTGTGATGCGCTATGGCCGCCATGGAGGCCATGGCAGTGCCGGCGGCTGCTGTGTCTGTGGCTGCAGTGATTGTCCAGACCTCCGTGATGACTGAGGTGGTGATGGTCGAGTTCTGTGTGAAGAGCAGACTGCCGATGTTGGGATGCGCAGCCCCCGGGAAGAGAGCCAGAGACCCTCTGCGTTCTCCTTTGTGGAGGGTCTCATAGACTAGGCTGCCCCATCACCATCTTGCCGAAGTCTCAGAAAATTTTGATTGAGATGAATATTAGGTGATATTGAGGAATTACTGTATTTTTCCTTGGTGCAATAGTAACATTATGTAGAAAGCCTTTAAGAAAATTTATGTTGAAGTATTTAGGGGTGAAACCTGTTTGCTGCTTACCTTTACATGGTTTAACAAAAAAATATATATATCCTTATAGATGCACAGAAAGCAAATATACATATATGAAAGGCAAAATGTTAATGATTGAATCTAGATGGCATGTACAGATGCTATATCACTGTACTATTCTTTCAACTTTACTGTTTGCACTTTTTTTTTTTTTTTTTCCAGTGCCTCACTCTGTTGCCAGGCTGGAGGGCAGTGGCATATTCATGGCCACCACAGCCTCAACCTGCTGGGCTCAGGCAATCCTCAGCCTTCCAAGTACTGCAACCACAGGCATGTGCCACTATGCCAGATTACATTTTTAAAAAAAATTTATTGTAGAGATGACATCTCGGCCAAGTTGACCAGGCTGGTCTTGAGCCCCTGGGCTAAAGTATTCTCTTGCCTCTGCCTCCCAAAGTACTGGGATTAGAGGCTTGAGCCACCGTACCTGGCCTTTTTGCAAATTTTCAAAAAGAAGATGAGAAGGGCGAGAGACCCAGGACAGCAAGAAGGTAAAAATACAGAAGGAATTATTTGGCATAAGATCTCAAAAATGATAGGTATAATATTGGCTCAGTAGCCCAAATAGAAAGATTAGCACCAAGAAGGTGTACATTTTCTGAGACAGATATAGACATGAGTAGGTGTGAGCGCAGGAAGTTGAGGGAATAACAGGGGATCTAGATAATCTCCATAAAGTGTTGGGAGCCATTTTAAAAATAGCAGCCATCTTATATAAGCCTTCTTCTTTGTCCTCCGAAAAGCCCGCG
>NW_007253189.1:1235158-1235468 GCF_000164805.1 Carlito syrichta
TTCCTACTGGAATTTAATTAATGACATTTTAGAAACCCATTCTCAGGACCCAGATATCAAGGACATAATACAAATGGGGGAGACAGCCCTTAAGGACAGTTCTCGCCCCCCCTCAGTTTGCCCCTCTGTTACCATAGGCATGCCGGAGGAAATTACCGGCCCCGATATTGACCCCCCTAAAGAGACTTCTAGACCGGCTCCGAAACTATACCCCTCCTTAACTTCCTTCCCCCCTCATAACGATCAACTATCCCCCGAGGACCAAGAAGCCTTAGACGAGCAGGCAGCTCATTATCATGATGGCGATGAC
>NW_007253189.1:1236117-1236524 GCF_000164805.1 Carlito syrichta
CTCCAACGAGCCACCCCTGGAAGCGCAGGATTGGACCTCTGTTCCGCCACCAACACAGTACTAATTCCTGAGCACGGTACACAAATACTCCCCACAACCGTTTATGGCCCCATGCCCCCTAATACCTTTGGACTGGTCCTTGGGAGAGGGAGTGCTTCCCTCGCTGGCCTAACCGTAGTCCCCAGAGTTATAGATAATGATTATACAGGACAAATCAAAATCCTAGTATCATCAAACCTGGGCCCAGTCCCCATTAAAGCAGGCCAACGCCTAGCTCAGTTACTTATATTACCCCTAAAAACACAAGATCGCAGCAATTTATCCCATCCTCGGTCAGATTCTGCCTCCGGTTCCTCTGATGCCTACTGGGTCCAACAAATTACTCTTGAAAGGCCCTTACTAACCTT
>NW_007253190.1:0-2878 GCF_000164805.1 Carlito syrichta
CAGGGTGTGGTGAAAAGGGAACACTTCTACACTGTTGGTGGGAGTGTAAACTAGTGCAACCTCTGTGGAAAGCAGTGTGGCGATTCCTAAAAGCTCTAAAAATTGACCTTCCATATGACCCTGCAATCCCCCTACTGGGAATATACCCTGAAGAACACAAATCACTCTATAAAAAAGATACCTGCACACGTATGTTTATCGCAGCATTGTTCACAATAGCAAGAACCTGGAAACAACCATGCTGCCCATCAAAAGAGGACTGGATTAAAAAAATGTGGTACATATACACGATGGAATACTACGCAGCCATAAAAAAGAACAAAATCATGAATTTCGCTGCAACCTGGATGGAACTAGAGTCTATAATACTGAGTGACCTCTCACAAAAACAAAAATCCGAATATCACATGTTTTCACTCATATAATGGACCTTGAACATCCAATGCAATTTTATGAGAAAAAGACGGATGGTTCTGGGAAACTATGGGGGGGAGGGGGATGGGATTAACAGTAGCAAATATTTGTCGGGGGATGGGAAAACACTTTTTATTTACAGGGTGCCTGAATGAAACGTCATTGTACACCTACCCTTAACTGTACCCCCCAAAACCATAATAAAAATTACTGATTAATGAAAAAAAAAAAAAAAAAAAAACCCAAAAACCAAACACAAAATCAAAAAAAAAAAAAAAAAAAATTCAAAACACAAAGCTAAGTTCGATGAATCAGCCTGTAATCCCAGCAATTTGGGAGGCCAAGGCAGGTGGATTGCCTGAGCCTGCGGGTTTGAGACCCACCCAAGATGACCTCCTCTCTACAATAAATCTAAATAAATAAATAAATAAATTCAAAACAAAGGTGGAAGACCTTAAATACATACAGCTTTGTAAAAGGAGGCAACTGAAAAGGCTACACACTGTTTGATTCTAACTATACACAATTCTGAAAAAGGCAAAAGTATGAAGATAGTAAACACAATCAGTAGTTGCTGGGAAGATGGGGAGGGATTAGCAGGAAGGAAGGAAAGGAGGGAAGAATAAATACATAGAACACAAAGGATTTCGAGAACAGGGAAAATATTCTATATGATACCATAACAAACCCCTTCCCACCTCAGTCTATTAATTTTTTTAAAAAATAAGACAGAATAACATTGGAAACAGAAAAAATAGTAGACAATCAATTAAACCAGAAGCTGGTTCTTTGGGGGAGAAAGGACCAAAAAAATTGATAAGCCAGACTGATCAAGGGAAAAAAGGAAAAAAACATATTTGCCAGAACCCTGAAATTGTTTGCTATGAACTGAATGTTTGTGTTCCCCTAAAATCATACACTAAAACTTAACCATCTATGTGATAGTGTTAAGAGGTACTCAAAGTTAAGGTATAAGAATGCTAAGAGGTGAGACTTTTGAAAAGTGATTAGGACATGAGGCCAGAACCTTCATGAATACAATCAGTGCCTTTGTAAAAGAAACTCCAGAGAGTTAGCTGGTCTTTTTTACTATTTAAGAGGACATAGCCAGAAGGTGCCAACTATGAACCAGAAAGCAGGCCCTCACCAGATCCAAATCTATTAATGCCTTGATCTTGGACATCACAGCCCCCAAAATTATAAGAAGTAATTTTCTGTTGTATATAAGCTACCTAGTTTATAGATATTTGTTATAGCAGCCCAAACAGACTAATACACTGCTCTAACAAATAGTCTATTTGGTAAAAGACTTTATTTTTTAGAGTGGTTTTAGGTTCACAGCAAAACTAAGAGAAGGCAAGTATAAAGATCATCCCTTGTTCCTTCATATGCATAGTCATCCCAGTTATCAACACGCTGTAAGAGAGTGGTAAAACTGAACCTACAGTGACACATCATAATCATCCAAAGTGATTAGAATTCACTATTGATGATGTACAGTCTATGGATCTGGATGAATGTACAATGACGTGTATTCAACATTATAGTATAACACAGACTATGCTCACTGGCCTAAAATCCCCACTGCTCTGCCTATAAATCCCTCCCTACTTCAGTCTATTAATTTTTTTTTTTAATGTAAGATACAATAGCATAGGAAACAGAAAAAACAGTAGAAGAGAATCAATTAAACCAGAAGCTGGTTCTTTGGTGGAGAAAGGATCAATAAAACTGATAAGCCAGACGAGTCAAGGAAAAAAATGGAAAAAACACAAGTAACCACCATCAGAAATGAAAAAAGTATTGCCACAGACCTCACACATTAAAGAATAAAAAGAAAATATTATTAAGAAATTTATGCAAATTGTATGACCTAGGTAAAATGGACAAATTACTTGAAAGATATACTACTGAGCTACTAACACGGACTCAAGAACAAATAGAAAACTTGAACAAGCCTATATCAATTGAAGAAATTTAACTTGTAATTAAAAGCCTACTCATAAAGAAAACTCCAGACCCAGACGGTTTCACTGGTAAATTCTATCAAACATTTAAGAAATGAGTAGCAGCAAACTCACACAACACTTTTGGAAAATAGAGAAAGAAGGAATACATTTAATCTAATACAAATCAAAAAATTACCTGATTCCAAAGCCAGATCCAGATACTTAAAGAGTAACTGCAGATGAAAATCTCTCATGAACACAGATGATAAAATGCTTTCAAATATATTAGCAAGTGGAATCCAACTTTTTTCTTTACTTTGGAACATTTACAACAAACGAAGCCAACAATTTTTTTTTTTTGAGTCAGAGTCTCACTCTGTCACCCAGGCTGGAGTACAGTGGCATGCTCACAGCTACTGTAACCTCAACACGCTGGGCTCAGTGATCCTTACAAGTAGCTGGAATTAAAGGTGCGCACCACCACACCTAGGTCCTTTTTTTTTTTTTTTTTTTTT
>NW_007253190.1:3001-6562 GCF_000164805.1 Carlito syrichta
CCAGCACTTTTTTTTTTTTTTTTTGAGTTGGAGTCTCACTCTGTCGCCCAGACTGGAGTGCAGTGGCTGCTCCTGGCCACCGCAGCCTCGGCCTGCTGGGCTCCGGCGATCCTTCCGCCTCAGCCTTCCGAGTAGCCGGGATTACAGGCACGCGCCACCACACCCGGCTGATTTTTTGATTTATTGTAGAGATGAGGTCTCGCTGCCCAGGCGGGTCTCAAACCCGCCGGCCCAGGCAATCCACTCACCTCAGCCTCCCAAAGGCACGGGATTACAGGCTGAGCCACCGAGCCCGGCGGCTCAGCACTTTTTAAAAAGGATAATACATCATGAGCAAGTAGAGTTTATCCTGAGAATCCAGATAGTTTAATATCTACAAGTCAATCAAAATACTCCATATTAATAGAACACAGAAGAAAAGCCATGTGCTTGAGAGGCAGAAAAAAAAGCATGCTACAAATTTCAATTCTCATAGCAAATTAATACAGTAGAAATTCCTCAATCTGACAAAAGGCATCTATGAAAAACCTACAGTTAAAAATCACATTCAGTGGTAAAAGTCCCAATGTTTTACAGCCAATACAAGGAACAAGGCAATAATTTCAGTTATCAACATTTTTCTTTAACACTGCACTCCAGTGTGGGTGACAGAGTGAGACTCCAACTCAAAAAAAAAACAGAACTGTAAATTCTAACTGAAGAAAAACAGAAAAAGAAATATAAGACATACAGATTGGAAGAGAAGAAGTAAAATGATCCTCAACTGAGGCATAATGTATGTAAAATACACTAAGGAATCCAAAATAATTAATAGAACTAATAAATTAATTTAGCAAGATTGTAGACACAAAGTCCATAAAATCACCAGGCACAATGGTTCCCACCTGTAGTCCCAGCACTTTGAGAGACCAAGGCAGGAAGACTGCTTGAGCCTAGGAGTTAGAGACCAGCCTGGGCAACACAGCAAGACTCCATCTCTACAAAAAAAATTCAAAAACTTAGCGGGGTATAGTGGCATGCTCCTATAGTACTAGCTACTCAGGAGGATGAGATGGAAGGTTCACTTGAGTCCAGGAAGTTGAGGCTGCAGTAAGCTGTGATCATGCCACTGTACTCCATCCTGGGCTACATAATACAACTCCAACTCAAAAACAATAAAAAAAAGTAAGACAAAGTCCATAAAATCCAATATATTTTTATATACCGGCAGTAAACAGAAAATAAAAGTCTTAATTCCATTCACATTAAATAAGCAATAAAATATTTAGGAACAAATTTAGTAGAAGATGCCTATGGTCCGTACACTAAAAACTGTAAGATTTAAGGGAAATTAAAGAAGACTTAAATAAATGGCCAGATGTATAATGCTCATAGATTGGAAGAATAATTAGGTAAGGGTGGCAATTCTTCCTAAATAGATCTACAGAGTCAATGAGATACCAAATAAATCCCAATAGGCTTTTCTGAAAAAAATGACAAGATGGTTTAAAAAATGTATATAGTGCCAGGCATGGTGGCTCATGCCTATAATCTGAGAACTTTGGGAGGCAGAGGCAAGCGAACTACCTGAGCCTAGGGACTGGAGACCAGCCTGGGCAGCATGGCAAGACCTCGTTTCACCAGCTGGGCATGGTGGTGCCCACTTGTAGTTCCAGCTACTTGGAAGGCTAAGGCTGAAGGACTGTCTGAACCCAGTAGGTCAAGGCCATGATGGTTGTGAATATGCCACTGCACTCCAGCCTGGGGGACAGAGTAAGACTCTGACTCCAAAAATGAAAATAAATAAATAACAAAAAATGTATATGGAAAGGCAATAAACCAATAAAAAAATTTTGAAAAAGAACAAGGTTGGAAGACTGAAACTTCAACAGTAATCAAGACAGTGGCATACAAACAAACCTACAGATCAATGAAATCAACTAACAAATCTAGGAATAGACACACACTGAAAAGGTCAATTAACTTTTTATAAAAATGCCAACTTTATAAATTCAATAGAGACAAAGTAACCTTTTCAATAAATGGTCCTGGAACAAATGAGTATCTATTTTAAAAGAATATTAAAAAATAAACTTTGGCCCATACCTTGCAAAATCTACAAAAATTAACCAAAAGCCCTTACCTCATACCAATAAACAAACATTAACTTAAATTGAACATGAGCATTAATGTAAGCACTAAAACTATTAATATTTTAGAAGAAAATACATAAGAAAATTGTTGACACACTGGTTTAGGCAATTTTTCTCAAGCAAGACACAAAAAGCACAGATATTTTTGAAAATTTACATAATGGTTTTATCAAAACTAAAATTCTTTGCTCTTCAAAAGACATAGCTAAGCAAACAAAAAATACTGTACAAACTAGATTACCAGAAAATGTTTCAAAATATAGATCCAACAAGGACCTTATATAAAAATTATATAAAGATTACGCCAGCCTAGGCAACATGGTGAGACCTCGTATCTACAATAAATTAAAAAATTAGCTGAGCATTGTGGTGCATACCGGTAATCCCATCCATATACTTAGAAGGCTGAGACAAAAGAATCACCTGAGCCCAGGAAGTTGAGGCTGTGATAGCTGTGATCATGACACTGCACTCCAGCCTGAGTAACGGAGAGAGACTCTGACTCAAAAAAATTTTTAAAAAAAGACTATGACACTACAAGATACACAATCTGTTTTCTTTTCTTTTCTTTTTTTTAAAAAAAAGGGCAAAAAATTTTAACAAACATTTCACAAAAATAAAAAATACAAATGGGCACATACAAAGATGCTGATATTACCAGTCTTCAAAAAAATATAAACTAAATCCACTATTATACACTCAAGTTAATAGTGAATAGTGAATGGCTCAAGTTAAAGAAGAACTCAAATTATCATATATTATAGGAACATAAAATGGTACAACCACTTTAGAAAAACTTTATCAACTTAAACATACTTTACCACAGGATCTGTAAATTACTCTTTTACGTATTTACCCAGCAGAAAGGAAAATGTGCATCCACACAAAGACGTGTATGCAAATGTTCATACAGATTGAATTATCCCCTATCCAAAATGCTTGGCTGGGACGAGAAGTGTTTCAGATTTCAGATTGTTTCGGATTTTAGAATATTTGCATCATACTTACTGGTAGAGTTTCCCAAAACCAAAAATCTGAACCCAAAAAAGCTCCAATAAGTGTTTCCTTTGAACATCATGTTGGCGTTCAAAAAGTTTCATATTTTGGAGCATTTCAAATTTCAGATTTTTGGATTTGGCATTCTCAATCTGGATTAGGTTATCATTATCATAATAACCAAAAATAGAAGCAAAACAAATCTCCATCAAATGTAAATTAACAAATAAATAAATTGTGGTAGGAACACACATGCACACCAATGAATATTACTAAAGAATAAAAAGAGAGCTGGGCTCGGTGGCTCAGCCTGTAATCCCACGCCTTTGGGAGACTGAGGTGAGTGAATTGCCTGAACCCGCGGGTTCGAGACCCACCTGGGCAGCGAGACCTCATCTCTACAATAAATCAAAAAATCAGCCGGGCGTGGTAG